>NC_141314.1:2512500-2682500 GCF_037954325.1 Fistularia commersonii
CGCTGCTCCCCTGCATTGAGAGGGGTGGCTCGGGCATCCCCCCTGCTGGAAGATGTGGGAGGTATTCCAGGTAAGTCCATCTGGGAGGAGACCATTGGGAAGATCCAGGACACACTGGAGAGACTCTGCCTCCATGCTGGCCTTGGAACATCTTGGGATCCCCCCAGAAGAGCTAGACCATGTGGCTGAGGAAAGGGAAGTCTAGGCCTCTCTTCCCCAGCTGCTGCCCCCCAGACCTGACTATGGATAAGCAACAGAAGATGGATGGATGGAACTTGCAAAAGAAAAACACTTTGCCCAGATTGACTGCAAAAACAAGGAAAACACTGCAAACGCCTTCAGCGGATCCGATGAGCAAAGTGATGATGCCAAATTTGCCCACCTGCCAAATAACATGGCGAGGAAATGGTCCCTATAAACAAACAGAGGTGCTTCTCAATCTTTTATGTATTTTAAAAAAATGTGTTTTTAACAGCTGCGTTTTTGCCAGCTCTGACTGACCGCGGACCGTTCGAGTGAAAGACGAGCGGATGTGTCACTCACATCGATCCCGAAGCTTGTAAGGTTTTCTCCCTGATCACGTCACAGAGATAGACAGATGCTGTGCGTATATAGCAGGCTTGTGAGAACGGAAAAATGTATACTTAAAAAAATACATGAATAGATAAATCAATAAATAAAGTACTCAATTGGTCAATTAATAAAAAAAAAAAAAACTATTTTTTTTTCTAATTAATCAAGAATATAATGACTAATCAAATGAAATGAATTAATGAAATAAAGACATAAGCAAATAAATGACCAAATAAATTAATCAATTTATCTATTAACAAAGGAAATTATTAACATATTAATAAAAAAGATCAATACAGTTGAATAAAGTAAAAAAAAAAAATAGTTGCTTATATTAATAGTTGCGTATTATTCTTATATTTTTTTGATATAGCTATTATATCATTTGCACACCAGTTCAATAGACTTTTATAAATAATAAATATAAATAAATGGAAGTTTATTTATTTTAATACAGAATAAAACACAAAGCATAAGAAAGGAATTAAAAAAAAAAAAAAGTATTAGCCATTAATCAGATGTGGTTGCAGATATTGCAACCGTGTAAATTCACTGCGAATTGTTAATGTCCTGAGCTGATATTAGAGGATAGTGGTGCTCGGGTTAGTGGAATACAAATATAATGAAGTGATCCGCATGTGTGGAAACACAACTGTGTGCGTGTGATAGTTTGCTCCAGGTCTCAGGTGTCAGTCTTGTTAACGGACGGAGGGCTTTATATGTTAGTCGAGATGCCTGGCTTAGACAATCGGGATCAGGTCGAAGTTTAACACAGACCTCCCTCTGTTCTCCCGTTTGCCGCTGAACAGCAGCTGGATGATGGTCAATAGGAATCTGAGTTGATTTACACATACACACCAACAAACCCACACACACACAATGGGAGAGCCCTGGTCAAAAGCTTAATTCACAGAGGGACATGGACTCTGCTTTCCTAACTCTAATTGAGATGAATTGCTCTCTGTTCCACACCTTTGCAGATACCACGGCATACACGCCCACTAACCTCGGTAGCCTCCAGCTGCCTAAAGCGGCATCTCGAAAACCTCTAGCGCCCCCCCGGGAAAACCTGGATTATTATTTTCACGAGTCTGAAAGCGGGTTTCAAGTGTGCTTGAGGGGGTTAAAAAAAGAATTTATTCGCAAAATAAATGTAGAAATTGTATTTTTTGTTTGTTTGTTTTTTTACACTTGACACCCCCCCCCCCAAAAACTTCTGGGTTTTGAGCCCCAGAGCAATGCAGGTCATACTCCTCCCCCTCGGTATTTAGTCGACATGCATTCATATTACATGTCCTAAACATAAGCACTATAATGAGTAATTCACCACCAAGAAAACTGTGGCCCAATGGTGGAAGTAATTATTATGCAGACAGTAGAAGGATATTATTAGAAGTAATAAGCCGGGATTATACTTCATACTTGCTGAATTGGCATGAAGAAGAGGCTCTTTCAATTAGGCTGAAATGAGGGAATTAGTCATTAAGGCATGCAGGAGTTAAATTTCAATTGTCTCAAAAAGAGAAATAAATAAATGAATGCATTGATTAAAATAAACGTGAAAAAAATATGACTCTCATGATAATTTGCTCTGATTGAATGTCAGCTTCAAATATTCCAATTTATCATATAGTCTAAGGCAAGTAAATGAATAAATACATATACAAAAGCACTAAAACTGTGTTCAGTCAAAGCTAAAGTGGAGTTATGTATCTACCCATATAAAAGGCAATATGAGGAAGAGGAGGAACACAAATCATTTTTGATGGTTAAGGAACACAGTTGTGGCAAGAGATTTGTTTATCATATATATTTTATTTAACTAAATACTTAATTTTGTTTATGTATCTATTTTTTTTTTCTTTTTTGATTTTAATTTTCATATTTTAATTTTTAATTTTACTATTTTTTAAATTTAATTTAATTTTATTTTATTATTTTTTTTCCAACATATTTGTTTATTATTTTGATCTTTAATATATTTGTTATTTCATTTCCCATTATTGTTATATTTCTTTCTTTATTTATTTATCTATCAATTTCATTTTCATCTATATGCACGAAGACAAGACATTCCAGGCAGCCGGGTGTCATGAAATTCCACAGACGATAAAGCCCTTGAATCCTGGGTGAAGTGAAGAGCCGTGTATAAGAATGAATACAAGCCAGTTTCAGCATCTTCACACTCACGGCGAAGCTCATTGCAATCATCATCATCATCATCATCGTCATCATTGTCATCATCATCATCATCATCATCGTCGTCATCATCATCATCATCACTGTTACTGCTCTTACCATCAGCTGTCGTCTAGCTGCGCTCACTTGATCTCTGATGGATCCTCGAATCGCAATCATAACGCCCTCACCAAGAGCTTGCATCTGAACCGATCATATAATTGGGATTTTCTCTCTTTCTTTTTTTTCCAGTGCGCTTATTTACTTTGTGCAAGTGATTACACTTGCTGTATTTGTCCTTTTAAATGTGGTTTATTTTTTTAGTTACTTATCCTTTATCTATTGTTAATCATCACTTTTAAATGGAGGTTGAATGAACATGACTAAAATTATAACATTCACGTTCAAAGTTGATGCCAATACTTGAAGAAGAGGCATGCATTTGATCAAATAATAAGATTGTACACAAGCATAATTTATGAAGTGAATTTTTTAAAATTCATTAAATTATTTATGTCTATATTTCTTGTAAAATATCAAAAATTCTTTATTTGATAAGAAAATAAAAACAGGTTTATTTATTCATTTATTTATCTATTTATTTATGTATTTATAATTCAATTTCATCTCATTAAATTGGTGTATTTACTTTTTTTATTCAACTTTGTTTTATTTTAATTATCTCATTGATTTTTTTGTACCATTTACGTAATTATTTATTTGAATTTTAAAGTGCCCGCCCTGTCTACTTAAATATGTATTCTTGCTTATAATCTTATAAACATGTATATATATATATATATATTTATTAAGTATTGTAAATTGTTTGGCCCCTAAATCCTAGTTAAATATAAATAATCCCGAATTATCATTAAAATATTTGTGATGAATTAATCTTTGTGGGATTTATTTATATTTTTTCATTTGTCTGTGTTATAGACTATCAAATTTCATTTTCAAAATATAATCAGGATTCTTGATTATTTTTACTTTAAAAATCAGTTTTTAATCTTTTTTTTCTAAATTGTATTTGTTTAATTCTATTTTATTCAATTTCACTGTTTTAATTTATTGATATATATATATATATATATATATATATATATTTTTTTTTTTTTTTTTTCCTGATATTATTCATGCTTTCATTTATTTATTTATTTAATTTTGTTTTGCTTTTGTTTAATACTAAAATCACATAAGTACATTTTACCCATACTCTGCAAACATGTATGGGAACTTTTTTTTTTTTTTTTTTTTTTTTTTTTTTGAACAAAATTGTTCCTAAACACACATGCATGTGATATTTACTTTGCCTTGCAAGTTGTGTAGGATTTGATTTTTGATAAAACATTTTTATGTTACTGGTTTGCGTTTTGGGATTGGAATTTGCTAACAAATGAAGCAAAAATATTTTGACAGACTTTGCTTGTGAAGGAATGGGATAGAAAATCTGTATGCAGGTTGGTTCTGCAAAATGAGTTTCATTCTTGAGGATTTTTTTTTAAGAGCTTCCCATTATGGTGCCAAGATGTTTCTACCCTCACAAATTGGAACAGAAATGTTTACGAGGCTTGTTGAAAATATGGTAATTATAACTATAAGACTGTGAGTCGTGTTCACTTATTTGTCATTGCCAGAGTTCCGACAGATGGATTGTTCCTGCATAGGACGGGACAGAGCAGAGGAAAAAGTGGTGTATGAAAAGGGAAGAGTGTTGTGTGGTTTTCAGGGAGGAGTTGTGAAAGACTCTGGGTGGTCAAGAAGAGCTTCCAGATGTCTAGACAACTATAGCTAATGTTATCAGGGAAACAGGTAGGACAGTACTTGGTGTATCATCTGGAAGTAAAGTAGATGATGAGACTTGATGGTCGAATGAGCAAGTGCAGGAGATATGAAGAGAAAACTTTTCACAGAGGAAGTGGGACACTAAGGAGACTGAAGATAACAGAGAGGAATACAGGGAGAAAGAAATAGCAAAGGCAAAACAAAGGTCGTACGATGACTTGTATGCTCGGTTGGAAAGTAACGAGGTAGAGAATAATTTATGCAGGTTTCCAAAACAGAGAGATAGAGATGCAAAGGATCTGCAACAGGTCCAAGTGATTAAGGATAGAGAATAAAATGTACTAACAGATGTTAGAAGAGTGATGGGAATAAAGAAAGTGTACTTTGAAGAGCTGATGAATGTTGAAAATGGAAGAGAGGCAAGGGTAGACGAGGTGACTATTGTAGACCACAAAATAGCAATATTAGCAAAGGTGAAGTGAGGAAGGCATTGATGAGGATAAAGAGTGGAAAGGCACTTGGTCCAAGTGATATACCCCTGGAGGTGTGGAAGTGTCTAGGAGAGGGATTGGTAGAGTTTCTGGCTAGATAAACCAACAGGATCTTAGAGAGTGAGAAGATGCTTGAGGGACAGAGAAGAAGTGTGATGGTGCCTATGTTTAAGAATGAGGGGATGTGCAGGATTGCAGCAACTATAAAAGGATGTGGTGGTATTGTATGAAGAAGTCTGGAGTGGCAGTGAAGTATGGTAGACTGGTGCAGGACATGTATGCTAGCTGTGAAACAGTGGTGAAGTGTGCTGTAGGGGTAACAGAGAGGTTCAAGGTGGAGGTGGGACTCCATCAGGGATCAGCTCTGAGCCCCTTCTTGTTCACAATGGTGATGGACAGGCTGACAGGTGAGGTTAGATAGGAATCATCATGGACCAATTATGTTTGCAGATGACATTTTGATCTGTAGTGAGAGCAGAGAACATGTTTAGGAAAATCTAGAGATGTAGAGGTATGCGCTTGAAAGCTGAGGAATGAAGGTTAGTCGCAGCAAGACAAAGCATGTGTGTGTGAATAAGAGGAACCCAGGTTGAATGGTGAGGCTACAGGGAGTAGAGATCAAGAAGTTTGAGGATTTCAATTACTCAGGATCAGCAGTCCAGAGCAGCAGCGAGTGTGGAAAAGCGGCAAAGAAACGGGTTCGAGCAGGTTCAAATAGTGGAGAAAAGTGTCGGGGTACTATGAGATAGAAGACTATCATCCAGAAAGAAAGGAAAGTCGTACAAGACAATGGTGAGACCACTGATGCTGTATGGCCTTGAAACAGTTACAATGACGAACAGACAGGAGGATGAGCTAGATGTTGCAGAGATGAGGATACTTCGGTTCCTCTTGGGTGTTTTGGAGAGAAGGTCAGAGAAGCCAGATTGAGATGGTTCGGTTATGTACAGATGAGGGATAGTGAATATATTGATAGACAGATGCTGGAATGGGAGCTGCCAGGCAGGAGGTCTCGATGAAGACCAAAGAGAAGATTTATGGACGTAGTGAGAGAGGATATGAAGGTAGTTGATTGTGAGGGAGGAGGATCCAGAGAATAGTGTTCGCTGTCGTGACCCCTGAAGGGAAGATTCCAGGTATATTGTGATGAGGTTCATGGTAAGAAACTGCAATTAGCTGGAACTGGATTATTTGTATTAGCTTGCTGCCCCCAATACAATTTTATCATGGTTATTTTATTGGTGTAAATTGTTATTCTTCAAATGTTTTTAGAGTAAATTAGCGGAAAAGTGTTCCTACAACAAAAACGGGCGAGTTAATTCATTGTAAATTTTTTTAATTACTATCCTCAGACAGTTTTATAGAGTCTCATATTTTCCATGAATAGCAAGTAAAGAAAAAAAAAAAACAACTACTTTTCATTAAATTCGACTCAAATTATCTAATTAATTCCAGTTGGAG
This sequence comes from Fistularia commersonii, assembly GCF_037954325.1. Taxonomy (NCBI): domain Eukaryota; kingdom Metazoa; phylum Chordata; class Actinopteri; order Syngnathiformes; family Fistulariidae; genus Fistularia; species Fistularia commersonii. Next base: position 2,518,989 of record NC_141314.1, read on the forward strand.
GTCTTCATTCCATCCTGCACAAAACAAACTGTACTTTAATTATTTCCCTCTGCGATCTTTTGTCCTCTCAACTGGCCATTCTATGGAATTTGTGTTTGAATGAAGCGCTGATTTGATCTTATTTATTTTTCCTGGGTTTTATTTTTCAGACTATATCTGTCGTAATTATTATGAAAAGTTGAGCCTTGGCTCTCCCTTTAAATCACCGCTCAGAGTTTATTTCGCGTTTGTTAACGGCATTTTCTAAGACAGGAAGTTGCTCTTTATCGCAGCTCAGACTGTACATAGACTTAGTATATGGAGAGCTCAGACTCCCAATGATCGCCCAATCCATGTGATATCTCATTATGTTTTTTTGTTCGCATACTGTAAAGGCAGGATCTTTCTTATTGTATTTCTTTTTATATCATATTACATACCTTATCTGTCGTCAATTCTTATGGATCTTGATTTTGTTCGATCCCACATTTTTGATGTTTGCGAAATATTTCAGGACCCTCTATGGATCTTCCGTGGATGAAAATTGCCATACAATCTGCCTCATTTTGCCCCAAAATGCAAAATTAAATAAAATCAAACTAAATTAAATTAAATTAAATGAAGTTAAATCAAATTATATTAAATTAGAATAAAATGAAATAAAATATAAATAAAATAAAGTAAAATAAAGCAGAAATAAAATAAAATAAAATAAAATATATATATATTTACAAAAAATGTATTTATTTGTTTGTTTCTCCAAAAAGTCAAACATGATGTACTTTATGGTCACTGTGTAAAGGGATGAGACCATGGGATTATCGTTAATTGGAAGAGTGCCATCAAGTTTTATTTATTCATGTATTCATTTATTTTGTATATAATTATTAATATTGTATTGTATTGTATTGTATTGTGTATTGTATTATTAATATTATAAGTAGTAGTAGTGTTATTGTTAAATAAGTTACTAATTATTTTTGTTTTAGAGACAGAGTCTGGATTTGATGATTTGATGCTTGTGGGCCATCTGCTAGGTTATTTATTTATTTTCTTTACTCACATATCCCACCACACCAATCTTTAATCCCAGTGCCACTGTTATTACCGCCATTTTCCACCATCACATCCAATCATATTCCATTACACCGCGGCGCCAAGCCCATGAGGTCAGTATCTGAAATGTCACCAGCGTTAAACACCCACCGGGAACCCGGCCGTCTCAGTGCCAGCTCCTCTCCCCTTTGCCAAATATCAATCTTTGTGTATTCATTTATTTATATAAAAAAAAAAAAAAAAAAACATAAATGCATACTCTTTATCGTTTAGGTAAATACAGTAGTGATCTTTCACTTCGTTGCGCCGAAGGACGAATAGGCCCGACGCACACTCGAGAGTGCATAATCAAGGATGACTTGACATTGCTTGCAGGGAGAGTGTCTATATATGTGTGTGTGTGTGTGTGTGTGTGTGTGTGTGTGTGTGTGTGTGTGTGTGTGTGTGTGTAAACTCGCATTGCGTTCGGTTGAGCGAGAAGAAGAAAATGAGCTGAGACAGAAGGTAGAGAAATATCCCAACACACAAGTTTAATCCAAAGCTCCATCCTTACAGCTATGATGAAGCTCAACAATTACTCTGTCCAGGTAATAGCACATTTTGAGAGTTGTATAAATATTTTTCCTTGGTTTAATTATTAAGTATTAACTAATACATTTTAAGACCTAGGTGGAATTGTGCAATATTGAACATTTATTTGGACTTTATTCATCTAATTTATTCATTCATTATAACCCTGTGTGTGTGTGTGTTTTTTTTATTTTTCATTCCAACAAAAAATAAATACAGACATTTAAAATTAAAGTCTTGCCGTTTTGGCAGTAACCTCAGGGCTCTTAAAAGGCCCAAACTGAAAGATTTATTTATTTATTTTTGCATGAATGTAATGGGGTTGTCTGAGCCGAAATGTATTATTCCAACTATTAAATCAAACCGACCAAACAAATGAGAGGGTGAAAAAATATGGGGGAAATAATGAGTAGACTTACGTTTTTTTATTTTTTTTTATTTTGTCATCAAGGGAAGTCATTATTGTACTAATGCATGTTCCTGAAAGACGCAGCTTTCCCACAGTATTTTTTAGAGATGTTCATAACCCGAAAACGTGCAACCCGAAAACGTGTCCCTGAATGTTACTTTGTTGATCACTTTCCAACATGAATAATAGGCAAGTATTTACGTCTTCAATACAATTTTCACCCAATGTATTATTTCCTAACCACTATGTAAAGATTTAGACAGACAGACAGACAGATAGATAGATAGATAGATAGATAGATAGATAGATGGATGGATGGATGGATGGATGGATGGATGGATGGATGGATGGATGGATGGATGGATAGATAGATAGATAGATAGATAGATAGATAGATAGATAGATAGATAGATAGATAGATAGATAGATAGATAGATAGATAGATAGATAGATAGATAGATAGATAGATAGAAAAAAAATAATTTGTGCATCTCTTATAATAAACAATTATAATACCGATTATAAATTGACAATGACCAAAATTGACAAATTGACTGATATTTTTTTGTGCTTTTGTTTTTTTTTTGTTTTTTGGCATTTTTCCTTCACACGTATGCTCTAAACAAACAACAACAAAAAATGCTTAATGGAACTCCCAAATCCATTCAGCAGACTCAGACCTTTATCTCCAAAGTGACGGACGCCGTGACAGGGATGGGGAACAGAAGCGACAGTGGTGTACCTCAGAGAGCGAAGGGAGCCGATGACGGATGATACATTTACGCCGACCCCCAACCACTTTGAGAGACAAATTACGTCAGTGAGCCATTTTCTATGTGCTGCTCCTTGTTCATTACCGATCCCTGCTGGATAACCGAACGGCTGCCGTAGGAAATCTATGCTGCTCTCAGTTTATCAACACCGGCCTCCGCTATCCGAGGGGTCGGTTGGCTCTCAGTATCCATGATAACATATGTTTCATTTGCCGCAGTATAATTTTCATCAGTAATCCATAACTGCTGTGTAGGAACTCACTTTGCTTAATGATGATAGTTTGTGCTTCCTTGATCTAATGTGTGAGGAGTGAAATGATCTGAAATGGGGATTTAATGCCATGTTGGTGAGATTGCAGGATCGAGAGCACTGAGGCTACGGGGAACAGGAGAATGAATCAAACCTGTGCTCATACAGAACTTGTTTTACTGTTATTATTATTATTATTATTTTGCTAAGCTTTATTGATCCCCATAAGCAGACAAAAAAAAAAAATGACAGTAGATAAATAGACAGCAGACAACAACAACAATATCAGGGATGAAAATGGGCAACATCACGAGACAGTGAGGTTGAAAAAAAATAGAGAAATAGGCAAAAAAAAACAAAAAAAAAAAAAAACACACTTATTTATGATTAATAAATAGACAAAGATAAATGAAAGATAAAAGATAAAGATTCATGAAAATAAAGTGATTTATTTATTCATTTACTTACAATTAATTTGTATTTATATTTAATTTTATTAAATAAATATAATATATATCCGTGTATATATATGTTTGTGTGTGTGTGTGTGTGTGTGTGTGTGTATATATACCTTGTAGCATCTGTCAGTGGATGATGTGAAAAAATAAAGGTCTGTATTACTTTATATTTGATTTCCTTTTTTTTTTTTTTTATTCAAATTAATTTTATTTCAGTCATTAAGTTACTTTATTTATTTTTTCTTCTTATGTGTTTTCAAAGGTACTGCCTGTCAGTGGATAAATGAGAAAAAGGTACAGAAATAAAATAAATATAAAAAATACCTGACACAAATAATTGATTAGAAAAAAATATAATAAACAGGCACAAGTATTAAATATATAAATAAATGGAGTGAATTTTGTGAGGTATCTTTGAGACGAGAGTCAAAATTAAATGAGCAGTTGCTGATGGCAGTATGTGTCAGGACATCTAATGTGAATGGAGAATTATTTTCACAACTTTTACTGAACAGATGAAGGTAGTACAGCTCATTGTTCTAATCAGTCCAAGCTGCCTGTTTTTTAAGCAGCCAACTCAACAGTTGTCCTTTTTAGTCCATAGTTTTTATCTGCATTTGAATGTTTTTCCATGATATATTCACAAAATTAAAACCAAAAAGCAAACTTCATCAGTTCATACTACTTTTCATTTCCATTGCAACTCAGCAGAGTAAATAAACAGAGAGTTATAATCATGAACGGTCTTTGCATTACATTACCTGTATCTCATATTCTAATTGTAGGAAGTAAATGTACTTTATGGCTGTCTTTATGGCTGTCTGGTCGAGTGATAACATGATTTTAATAACATAAAATAGAATGAAAGGAGATAAATAAAATAAAATGGTACCAATAAATTAGAACTATCATTATTATTATCATTGGAGAAAGACAAAACAGATATATGGAGAAAATAAAACAGATATATATTTATCATGACTACTATTGTTAGTGCCATATTGTTATCAGTTATTTTTTTCATTAGTGGTGGTATCATTGTTATTTATTTTTTTAATCATTATTCTTTACTGATGCTATTATTATTATTATTATTATTATTATTATTATTATTATTATTATTATTATTATTATTATTATTATTGTTATTTTCTTATATTATTAGTAGTGTTTTGTTGTTGTCATTGGTGTTATTGCTTTGTCAGTGGTGGTATCATTGCTATTCTTTGTTTTAGTTTTATTTTATTTTTTTTTACCTCCTATTATTAAATGTATTATTTGTCACTATTAGAATTATAATTTTTTTGTTTGTTTAGTTTACACCTCATCCATGCCAGAGCCTTCATGTATCTGTTGGGGAGAGAAGGGACTGAAGACACTCAAAAAAAGGGGATAAATAGGACAAGAGAGAGAAAGCGCGAGAGAATATAACACTGAAAAAATCGTTTTTTAAAAATTGGACATATCAAACGGCTTCAAGCCACAGATAAGAGAAAAGTTCACCGCCGTCCTTTTTTTAAATTACACCTGGCAAGCGCTTTTGATGTAGCCACCGAGTTCAGCGGCAGATATTTCACGCCGGGCTCGGCCTTTTCCTCCTTTTTTTCGCTCGCTCAACTCCCAGGTGGTTCCATCGCGCGGGAGTGATGCACGGATAACGGCCTCACGTGCCATCCGCAGTGCCCCTAAAATGAAATTCGCTTATTAACAATTCACCTCAGATACGTCACGGGGGGAATGACAGCAGAGATAGCCGCTTCTGCCGCCGCCGTCGACACTGCCGCTGCCGGTGCCAAGGCAATCCGGGTTTATTTAACAACCGTCACAGGATGACAAGTAATTAAAAGGGAAAATCAATAAATACCTGTGTTGTCAGCAAGAACAGATTAATACCATATTCAGTAACGGGGAGTTTAGTGAAGCTGCAGGCCGATGTTGATATTTTCCGGCCACTTGATTTTATTTAATATTTGCGCAAAGTTTAGGAGAAGTTGATGGGTGTTAGGCTGCCACCAGTAAATAACAAAAGCTAAATGTTGTAAAGGTTGATGATAAACATACCTTAAACCAAAGCTTTCCTTTGTTTTTTAAGACAGATCGCAGTAATTGTTTGCTAGTATCTATGTCACTTTTTCCCCTTAGATTGAATTCATTGCAGTTCCTCCCATCCCAGATGAGATGCTGCGCTCAAATAGTTGATGATTACCAGAAATGTAAATATTTTTCAGTGTGACTCCAAAACTGACATCCTATGTCCCGTGATAATAATAATCATAATAATCATAATAATAATCATAATAATCATAAAAACAACAAGAGATATAAATATGTAAAAAATGATTGAATAAATGGATACAAAAAAAGTAAAAATTCACAAAAAAGAAATCATTAATATAAGTACTCTTGTAACAAATGTTCGGAGGAGAAACCAAAAAAGACAATAAGATCAGCCCTATTCATCTGCTGTGACAAGTTGTTTTTCTTTAAATCTTCTTCTACCATGGATTCTATCTGACTAGTTTTGTAGTCTCAATACACATTTTCATTTATGGTGGTGGGGGGGATGTATGATTTTCCAACGTAATACATTGTACTGAGTGCAACATTATTATTATTATTATTGTTATCATTATCATGTTTTTTTTTTTGCATTTTTGCAAGAGGCAGTTCGGGCAAGAAAATGTAATTGTATGAAGTGGGTAAAAAGAGGTGTTGCTGATAGGACCTTCCAGTTCAGAATCATTGCAAAAGGGGAATAACCTCAACACATTTTGTTTTATCTATTTTCTGGCATTTTCTTCATTTTCTCACCCTGTCCCTTGTGTTTTTTCCAACTATATTCAAAATTGGAAAACCAGTACTGAAATAGTAAAAAAATTCAATGTAAATATCAATAATGATAATGATAATAATAATAATAATGATAATAATAATAATAATAATAATAATAATAATAATAATAATAATAATAATAATAATAATAATAATGATAATAATACTGATAATACTACTACTACTACTACTAATAATAATAATAATAATGAACATTCTATTGTAAGTCGCTTTGGATAAAAGCGTCTGCCAAATGCAATGTAATGTAATGTAATATACATGCATGCATTGGAAAATAATAAACCATAACAATGTCAATCCAATTTGTTCTATTTTTGTAAATCCAGTTTGTTTTTTCAGTACTTTATTGATTTTATGAACTGCGTCGATGGTTTAGATGTTTCTTAATACAACCCCTAAAGTAAAATTAAATGAATGGCCAGTGTTTACAAGATTGTACCACAATGTCTTGGCCTTAACAGTTGCCCACCTACGTACCATACATGTAGAGGCCACGCCTGACTTAACTTTGGCTTGGAAAAGAAAAAACAAACAAATGGGAAAACTGGTAAAACATGCACGTATTTGAAACTTGTTTCTTCTAACAAGCAGTAATTAAAATTCACTTTGGTACCTTTTACGGAACAACTAAAATACAACTGTAAGCCCGCCCTGTGTACACTAAACCATCTGTTTCTCCTCCATATTGAACCCTCGTCCGTCCGGCCGTTGATTTGTTGCATGCCGCGGACACCTCCGCTGCTACGTGACAGATTGCTGTTCCATATTATCCTTTTAATTATGCACATTGATTCCCCGGCGGCCGGCGCCTTGTTTTCTCCCCCAGCCGTAATGCATTTGTGTCCGGCGCGCCATTGATGAATGTATCTTAATCTTAATCTGTGCACAGCAACATCTATCTGACTAATGCAAGGCACTGAGATAAATCACCGCGTCCGGCTCTGAGCTCTGCCAGCCTGCTGCTGTGCACCTCACTCTCTCTCTCCAGTCCCGCCAAAATACTTGCTATCTCCATTTTGACTCCTGCCCACTTTGTCCGCCCTCCCATTCCCTCTCAGCTACTCCTTCTTGCTTTACAACATTTCCCACCCTCCAATGTATTGATATAAGAAGGACATCCTCTTCTAATGCCTCTTGACACTGAATTTTACAGACCAAACAAAATGTAAGCTGGTCAGGTACAAACTGTCTACACTAGACTGCTTAAACCTGGTAATAATATAATATTTAAAGTACTCGGTACTTATTTCCATTATATTTTATTCAAACGGGCTGCATAAGGACAGGAAAAAAATCCTGGAGAAAAAAGAAAAGGTTATTACTTTGCAGAATAAAGACATGTATGTATGTAATGGTTTATTTATTTAGTTAGTTTCAAATACAACTCATAATTTGTAGTTCTTTGGAAAAAAAAAAGTTTTTTTTTTCTTTTTCTCTCATTTTGAGGAGCCGTCAGAAGGAATGATAGCCCAGAGGAAGACGAACGATTAGGTCTGCAATGGATTGCGATGATCACTTGTTGGAAACACTCAACCCGCAACTGCCCTTTAATTATAAATAAATTTTAAGGCATGTGGAATTAACATTGCAAATCACTGTTTTGTTAACCTAACCTACATGGTATGGAGAATTTTTCTCTTTTTTTTTTTTTTTTTAACTCAACTAAGCAGGCAGTTAAGCAGGGCAAACACAGCCTTTGAGCAGACTGAAAATCCATTTCAATTGATAGTTTCAAAGTTGGAAAGTTTTATTCTCTTGTACCTGTAAAATAAAGTCAGTTACCTGTATCTCGTGTTTGGTCAAAAACCTGCAGTCATTCATAGTGTTTCCAGCAATGGGATTTACAGTTTAATGGATAAGGAATGCAATAAGGATCCTTTTCAAACTTGTTTTCATTGAATCACATCATTTCAAATTTCAATCACATTTTTTCCAGCGTTTAAATTGGCACCACATCATTTATGATACAACAACAACGTCTATGGACTCAGGGTTTTTCCAGAATAATCTGATAGATAAGAAGCACGCTGTTATTTGTGAAAGACAATGGGGCAAAGACAAACCCTAATGTCTTCTCACAATGAAATGCCGGCCACCGGGGAAATGTCTTCTCCTCTCAGTTCCAGTTGGCAAACAACAAAACAACGCATCCCATTAATCATCTGACCGTGGTTTAATGGAGCGCCATTTAGATAATGCTGGAGGCTCGGCGTGCGTAGTCTAACTCATTAAAATTACCTTTGGCCGATCGCATGACGCGCTAAAGAAACTGCTTTGTATCCGCCATCCCATATCTTTCAGCTTATCGCGCTTATCATTCTTGAAGGTGATAGCGTTCATTCCAGGTTCAGCAGACACACAAAATAAAACATAATCTGACGTAATCCTAAATCACATACAAACACATACAGTCGATTACTGTTGATAAAAAAATAGTACAATGTACAATAGTACAATGCATCATCTGTAATATATCATTAAAAAGGTTCACTCCTCAAATTATAACATTTCAAAACTAATAGCACCATCAATGATATTAATAGATATTGAATTGAATTAAAAACAAATGAATTTAGTTGAATGGATTTAATACATTATATAATATCATATATTATATAAAATTAAATATCTGACCCTCTCTCCAAAACATCTGTTCTTCCTCTGATAGATTCATTCCTGATTCTATCCATCCTGGTCACTCCCAAAGAGAACCTCAACATCATTGTCTCTGCTACCTCTAGTTCTGCCTCCTGTCTTTGCATCATTGCAACAGTTTCTAGTCCATACAGCATCACTCGTCTCATCACTGTTTTGTACACCTTTCCTTTCAATCTGGCCGATAGTCTTCTATCTTATAGTACCCCTGACACTTTTTTCCGCCTATTCCAACCTGCTTGAACCCGTCTCTCCCCCTCATTTCCACACTCCATTTCTCTGGACTGTTGACCCCAAGTACCTGAAATCCTCCAACTTCTTGATCTCCTCGCCCTGTTACCTCACTGTTCCACCCAAGTTGCAGTCATTCACAAACATATATTTTGTCTTGCTGGGACTAACCTTAGTTCCTCTCCTTTCCAGCACATACCTCCACCTCTCTAGATGTTCCTCAACCTATTCTCTGCTCTCTAAAAATCACAAAGTCATCTGCAAATGTCATGGTCCAAGCCGATTCCTGTCTAACCTCATCTGTCAGCCTGTCCATCACCACTGCAAACCAGAAGCTCTCTGTTACCCCCAAAGCACACCTCACCACTGTATCACAGCTAGCATACATGTCCTGCACCAGTCCAACATACTTCTCTGCCACCCCAGACTTCTTCAGACAATACCAGAGTTCCTCTCTTGGCATCCTGTATTATGCTTTTTCTAGGTCTACAAAAACACAATTCATCTCCCCCCTGCCTTTACAGAAGAGGGATAGTGAATATATTGGTAGACAGATGTTGGATTTGGAGCTGGCAGGCAAGAGGTCTATAGGAAGACCAAAGAGAAGATTTATGGATGTAGTCAGAGAGGATATGAAGGTAGTTGGTGTAAGAAAGGAGAATACAGAGAATAGGAGAAAGTTGATTAGCTGTGGCGACCCCTGAAGGGAAAAGCCCATAGAAGGAATATATACAATATCCATATTATTATTATTATTATTATTATTATTATTATTATTATTAAATATTCTGTGAACTATTCCACAATTAATTAAGTTCCAACTGATGGATTTATTTTTTTCTTTAATTATTCATAATTAAATTTTTGAACTTGAGATTGTATGCATTTTTTGCACATCTGTCTTTGAGCTCCTGCCTCAGGGGTTGAAGTGTACAGTAGTTCTGTCTAATTAGGATAGCCATAGGATTTCACCCCTTCCTTGATGCTTTGCTTTCCTTTCCTCTTCATCGTTTTCATCGCCTGAGAGCTCAGATGATCCTCTGCTTGTGTTCCCCGACAGTCGAGTGAGCCAAAGTATTGATCGTGGCGTCGGGGTCTCCCGTAAATCTCAATGAACACGCAATGTCATCTTTGTTGTGTGCCACTCGGTCTGAGAAGGTCAGTTGGTTCCCGGTAAAGTCATCAAACGCTTTTGACATCGTGTTTTTTGATTTTCATTAAAGCTGAAATGAACCACGCTCATTGGCCAAGAGAAGCTTTATTAGCCTAACGTGTAAAAATCTAAGTATATGACATGTTCACAGACAAACAAACAAACAAACATATATTGATAGACGAAAAAATATGTATACATCCGGTAGTGCTGCACAACATTTAGACATGAGCGTCGATACATTTTAAATCTTTGCAGAAAGTCAAGCAAAATAAAGGGTTAAAAAATGTATATTTATGTATATATATCATATATATATCATTGGAATCACCAGATGCAAGTCACGTATATTCCTTCAAAATAAATAATGATAAGACAAAAAATTATCGGACGATATCAAGAAGTGGTGAGAAACAGCTACAGTTTATTATGACTAATTACATATTTATTGTCTTTTGTTACCCTGTCACCAGGTAAGGAAGGAAAGAATGAAGTAATAAGAAAATAAATAAACCATAAACAAATAATTTCATAAAGAAACAAAGAAATAAAAATAAATATGAAAAAAAAAAAAAAAATAGTTATCTTCAGTCTCTAAATCTTTGACTACAGCCGAAAAATACATATATATAAAAAAAAACATGTGTACCAATATACATATGTTCATAATTAATCCATCTTGCCTTTTTTTTTTGATGTCTTAATTCTGTTCGATTTTAAAACTTCTCCTTCGCCACGCTTCTTTTGATTTCGTAATTTATTCGGAACAGGATCTCTTTTACTTGTTTCAAAGCCAAAGACGTTTACCCAGTACGTTGACGCTGGAGTGTCAGTTGTTTTTTTCTTCAAGGTCAATGTGGAACTGACAGTCTCCTTCAAGCCACAGTACAGCTAGTTCTCTGTTCAGTGCTGAGAATAATAATAATAAAACAAATTATTCTTGGTTTTGCAAGAAAAAGTTAAGTCAATAAACGAATTTACATATAAATACATGAATAAATAAATGGGTGAATAAATGAATATATAAACAAATAAGTAAGTTATTATACAATAATTATTCTCATTGTGCCACTTTCGACACCAACATAACATCATGCTGGACATTATGGAAGCGATCATGTATGTTGATGCATGGAATGGCATTATCACGATGTCGTACTTGATGTATTAATAAAATGGCCATTCCTCAGATTTCATATTTGTTCATTCATTCATTCATTCATTCATCTATTACTTCATCAGTTTTTTGTATTTATTTATACATTTTAAAATTTCTAATAAATTTGTATCTTATCTATTTTGTCTAACTATTCTGAAGTGCCCACACAGAACATATTTTCATTTTCACATATGTACTTTTATTTTTTCTATTTAATTTCTTTCTTTATTTATATTTTGTCAAACCAATCTTTTCATGCAAAACTTTTTTTCTTTTTTTTTAATTCTCTCTTAGTGTTCTTTTACACAAATATACCACCAAAATTTATCTTACTTTCTTTCTATATTTTCTATTAGTATTCTTTTGTGCAAAAACAGAACTTATTTTTATTCTCATTTCATTTTTTTGTTTATATACATTGTCTCTCAGTACTCTTTTGCACAATGTCATGTGTTTTTTCACCTTTCCCATTTATTTTCTTTCTGTGTATTTTTTTGCACAAAACCAAGACGCATTTATTTTTATTTTTAATGGGGATAGTGTAGTTTGATGACAGAAGAAAAAACTGTTAATGCAGACTAAAAATATCCATCACGGACGCTGATGGCTAATTTATTGCTAATTAGTCCTTGTTGGTGTCAGTGTCAACACCGCGACTGTACAATTCTGCTAATTATACAATTTTTTTTTTTTTTTTCTCTTCTTTCAATTCTTTCAGTTACAATAGTACTTGGAGTAACAGCATGCGGATTGAACTTTACGATCAGGTTTAGAACAATTACGTCAATTAACTTTCTTGGTGAGAAATGAACGATGCTCACATGACACACTTGTTAACATCTGAAATTTTTTTTTAAGATAAATTAATAACTAATGACTTAAGAAGTCACAAGAAGTGCCAAGGAATTATTTTTTTCTGTATTTGCTGATTTTTGTTTAAATTTGCATGCTGTGATTGCTTGGTTCCCCATTTCTTGTTGTTTTTAATAGGATTGTTTTTCGAGAATTCGTCAGATTTCTTGAGCCAAAAGCACATTTCTTTTCTTAACGCAGAAAAAAAATTATGAAATTGAGTTTATGACTGTAAAAATAAATGCCAGTATGTCTACTTTCGAAAATAGTCCAAATGACCAACCAGAAATCGAAAAAAATATACAAATAAATACATAAAAAATAAATAAAAAAAAATTAGATGACTCAATAAAGAAAAAGGGAAGAAAAAACTGAATATATATATATATATATATATATATATATATTTATAAAGAGAGAGAGAGAAAGAGAGAGAGAGAGAGAGATTTCTAGGTATTTTTAAATGAAATTTAAACAAAACAAGTGTTACTTCTGTATTTTCCTTTCTTTTTTTCTTTCGAAAAAAAGCTTACTTTAAAAAACTTAAAAAAAAATAGTGCTTCGGCCTCGCAACATGAACAACCTGGTTTTCAGTGCAGTATTCATTTTTCAATTTCTCCCCTTGTCTGAGTGAGTTTGTTTAGGTTTGTCCGGTTTCCTCCCACAGTCCAAAAACATGCAGCAAATTACTTGGAAAAAATTGGGAAAATCGCTTCGACTGATTGAGTGAGTGAATGTTGTCTGTCTTTGTATGTGGCCCTGCGAATGACTGGTGATCCGTCCACGGTGAATCCCGCTTCTTTCTGGATTACAGCTGGGAAAGGCTCCAGCATCTCCCACAGCCCAGAGTGCAGGATTAGCAGTATTCACGTCTTTCATGAATACTTTTCCTGTGATTTTTGAAATTATGAAGCAAAAAATATTTCTTTCTTTTTTTTTTTTTTTTTTTTAATTAAAAAATCATCAGTTATTTAATAATTAATCCCTGACTAGCGACCCTTTTCCTTCTCTCCACTTCCACCACGAAGGCCAGAAGTATTGCCTCCCCCTTCTCTCCCTCTCCTACTCTTAATCCTCCTCCATCTAATTTTGCTGAGTTGTAGTTGAATGACACTTTCGCCCAGAAACCTTTATCTTGAATCTCCGCTTGATCACTGTGAGGAAACCATTGTCGGCCCTCTTTAAGGTTGCCGAAGCCCGATCCCTCCTGAGCACAAACCCATTATAAGCCTAGCAAAATGCAGAAACACACTGCACACACACTAAATTGAACGGCTCCTATTAAAATGACATTACGGATGCTTATGTTTCTAAAGTTCTAAAGCGAGGCCGTATTGGCTGCGATTCTTATTATATTAATTATAGACATTTTGGAGATAGTCATTCTGCATATCAGTAATAATATCGGTGCTGTCAGCAGTTCAGCAATATTGCAGTCACTTTCTAATCTCTCCTCCTCGTGGTTATTCTTTTCATTTCCTGCGATTATTAAATGGCCAAATCTCATGAGGGCTCGGCTCATTTGATTCAACGCGCTGGGTTTATTGGACTCCCCGTCTCATTGTGCCGCTCATAACGTGGCACCGGTTTGCGCCGAGGCTGTTCCGTGAAGCTGCCATAGTGTGGGTTAGCAAGGACACTTCCTGCAGATGAAGGTTGTTGACTTTTTGGTAGTTTATAATCACTTGATGCTGTTGTTTTGATGCAAAAGCAGATTTGAGGACATTCTTTTTTTTTTTTTTATTATCTTTTTTGGAAGATCCCACAATCCCTCTCCAGACTTGCAGCATTCCTTATTGTAAGTTTAAGGTGGAAATTAAATGTATACCCATTTTGGTGCTATTCAATGCAGAAATATGTGACCAACATGGATAAACAATAAATGCAAAGCAGCCTTGGACATTATAGCCAAATAGCTTTTTATTAAAACATCAATACATATAATTACAAGCAAGATTTTCATTCAAATAACACATTGTACGGTTATAGTTATGCATGCTATTAAATGAAGAGTCTCTAATATTGGCTCAGGATCATATTTGTACCGCTCTTTGAACTGTCGGATGTCATTTGGCTGGAGAAAACGTCAATTCAGTTTATGAGCGAATCACTGTAACAGGGGCCATCAGTTTAGTAGTCTCTTATTAAAAAGGTAATTCCACAGATATGTCAAGTTATTTTTAGCCAAGTCAAGTTTAACCATATTTAAAATGAATAGTGCATTTGTTATTATTATTATTATTATTATCATTATTATTATTATTATTATTATTATTATTATTATTATTATTATTATTATTATTATTATTATTATTATTATTATTGTTATTATTATTGTTATTATTATTATTATTATTATTATTATTATCAGTGTTAGTACTTGTAGTAGAAGTATTTGGAGGTATTATTATTATTATTATTATTATTATTATTATTATTATTATTATATTCTTTCTATTTATTTTGGTTTATTTAAGTATTTGTTATAGATTTAGTTTTACAAAATTTAAACTATGGCTGTTGGTGATCATGTTGTTGGACAATATGCATTTTGGGTTTTGGCATCTGGGTCCTGTAAACAAAGAAAACTGTGATGGTGGTCGGAGGTAATTTAGCAAAATTTTAAACTAAACAGCAGCAACATTTTTACACAAATTATAATTATATAAATGATGAAAACAACCAAAGATGTTGATATTTGCACATTAAGTCTACTGTACAACACTACAATGAATTTTTGTCACATGATGGAGGGAAAAAGGTTAAAAATAAGCACTTTGCAACTGTATTTGAAGTTTGATAAACGTGTATAGCATCCAGGGAGTCAAATAAGTACATGTATTTTTTTATTCATATAAAAAAAGACAAAACTCCTGAATTTTGTCCCAAATGGCAACATTTCCATATGAAGGGAAGGTTGTGGATATATTTTGTTTTTTTACAGGCAAGGTTGACTTGCAAGACTGAGAAACATCAAAAAGAGTGTTGTTTATGTATGGTTGCTTTGGACAAATAAGTTCTAGGAACAGTCTAACTGAAATTTCACTCCAGGAACTAGCCTCCTCCGGGGAAACTTTTAGCTTAGCATTCGTGCCGGCAGTAAGGGACCACAGCAGGGGCCGTCACTTAAAAACAAATCACTGCCAAGAAGAGGGAGACGACACGGACAACATAAAGATCCAAGTTGCATTCATATACTGCATGGCAAGAATAATAACAATTGACTCAAATGGGTTGAAGTGTTTTTATATTCTTTACTTCTGCTCTGAAAATTGCCAACGTTAGCCTCTTCCGTGCTTATTTTGGTGAAAATATTTACGTTCCTCCCCTCCATCGGCTCATTCCCAGCTGGTTCTGTCCATTTTATCACATGAAAATAGCTGTCCGTAATACTTAGTAGTTAAAAATAGCGAAGTCAAAAATAATCGATAGTCAAAATTATCAAAAATGTCGCTTGGTGGTCCTGCAAGACGTATCTAGCAATGGGCATAGCTTATGAGTTACTCCGATCGCAGAGTAGCTACATTAAATTAATTTGTATGGAACCCTGCCTCAGAGCCAAAATGGGTCTAAGAATGACCTCCTCGTTCCTTTGACGTCATGAAAAAAAAAAAGTCCTACTTTTAGAAAAAGTTCTCGAAAGTGCAAAAAGTCCCTTCAGTGGCTCATGTGAAATAGATGGTTCTCCATATTCAAATGTAAATCGGACATAGAAGTTTTTCAGGACCGCAGTTTGCAGGATATTAACCTGGAGCCTCCTCAGGTGCTGTGAGAACTCCTGGTAACATGTTAGACCTTCGATCCAATTATCCCATTGGCTCGCACCTATAATAAAAATAATAACAATAATAACACACGTACAAACGTATTTTTGAACGAGCTGACGACCAAACTTATCATATCGTTGAAGATTTTTTCCCCATCCCGAGACACTGATAAACACGCTCGGCATCCTCATGTGACCGAATCCGATTATCAAGTGATTCTATTATGGTCACATGTGTGTGTGGGGGGGCATGTAGGGGGAATATTGGCGAGATAATTGCATTTTTACAAGGAGTGGCAAGGGCGTATTAAAGATATGAGTGTTGCAGCTGTTGATTTTCCGAAGGCTTCGAGGAGATAAAGAAGACCTGATGTTTTTCCTCCCCTTATTATGGATGGCAGTTTTAATGATTGCGTTTTGAAATAACCTCCTCGCGCTGTCACAACGCCTTCAACATGCATTTTCAGAGATAATTGAAAGCAGATCAGAAGACCGTCAGCGAGACGGAGACAGACAGCGGGATGATAAGGACGGCCTCGGGGCAAAAGGAGGTCGGGGTCTCAAGATAGAGTATGTCTCGAGATGGCATCATAAAAAAAAAAAAAAAAAAAAAAAAAAAGATGAAAATAATTTACTCACTTATTGACACGTACCGCTGTCAAAGAACATGCGGTATTAAAGAATTAGACGTGCATTGTAAACACACAAGCAATTCAAAGCCGATGGAGAGGAAGGTGAGAGCGGCCGCCCCCCCTTGGGTCGCCCTCGGGGCCGAACACCGCTACCAGACACACAGAATTTTCCTTGACGTGCTCTCGTGTTAGGTTGATGTTTCTATCTCAGAACCCGACTTGCATCTAGCAAAAGCGGTACATCGCCGCTGCCGCCACTGCGGTCAAATTCCATCCAATCTCATTGCGTTTATCCCCAAATGCAAATGACACCGCCCCAGTCGACTTGTGTGATTCACGTTTGGAAAGGTAGTTCACTCCCTCAGGTGCTCGTACAGGCAGGTGGATACTGGAGATACAGAAGGATGAGTCACATGTTGGATTTTTCTGTTTTACATTTATAAATATATATATATATATATATATATATTTTTTTTTTTTTTTTTTTCCTAACCCTAACCCTTGCAGCTTTGCTGTCATCCACAAATGACGTTAAATGGGAAAATGAATTGTACAATGTGATACTAAATAAAATAAATAACAACAGGTTATTTATGATGTATTCTGACAATTTGCAATTCAAATGTAACCATACAAGCGGTAATAATGAACATTTTTAATCTCAGCTATGCTATCGTGGTAACCAGGGATGATAAATTGGATTAGATTCGACTGTATTATATATATATATATATATATATATATATATATGTACACACACAAATATAGGTATGTGCGTGTGTGAATCTTCTCCTCTCGGCTTTTCCCTCCAGGGCTTGCCACAGCGAATCAACCTTCTCCATCTATCCCTATTCTCTGTATCCTCCCCTCTCACACCAACTACTTCATATCCTCTCTCACTACGTCCATAAATCTTCTCTTTGGTCTTCCTCTAGACCTCCTCCCTGGCAGCTCCAATTCCAGCAACCGTCTACCAATATATTCACTATCTCTCCTTTGTTCATGACCGAACCATCTCAGTCTGGCTTCTCTGACCTTCTATTCAAAGCATCTAATATGCTGTTACTCATATAGACTCATTCCTGATCCTATCCATCCTCTTTAATCCCAAAGAGAACCTTAGCATCTTCATCACTGCAACCTCCAGCTCTGTCTCCCGTCTTTTCGTCATTGTAAATGTTTCTAGGCCGTACAGCAACACTGGTCTCACCATTGTCTTGTACAACTTTCCTTTCCTTCTGAATGATCGTCTTCTATCTCATAGTACCCCTGACACTTTTCTCCACCAGCTGAGCCTGCTTTAACCCGTTTCTTTGCCGCTATTCCACCACACTTGCTGCTGTTGTGGACTGCTGATCCTGAGTACTTGAAATCCTCCAACTTCTTGATCTCTACTCCCTGTAGTGTTCCACCCGGGTTCCTCTCATTCACACACATATACTCTGTCTTGATGCAACTAATCTTCATTCCTCTCCTTTCTAGCGTATACCTCCACCTCTCTAAAATTTCCTCATTCTGTTCTCTGCTCTGCAATGTCATCTTCAAACATCATGGCCCATGGAGATTCCTGTCTAACCTCATCTGTCAGCCTGTCCATCACCACTGCAAACAAGAAGGGGCTCAGAGCTGATCCCTGATGGAGTCCCACCTCCACCTTGAACCTCTCTGTTACCCCCACAGCACACCTCACCACTGTATCACAGCTAGCATACATGTCATGCACCAGTCCAACAGACTTCTCTGTCACTCCAGACTTCCTCATACAATACCAGAGTTCCACTCTTGGCACCCTGTCATATATTTTTTCTAGGTCTGCAAAAACACAATGCAGCTCCCTCTGGCCTTCTCTGTACTTCTCTATTAGCATTCTCAAAGCAACTGCTGCATCTGTTGTACTCTTGCATGCATGAAGCCATACTGCTGTTCACAAATGCTGACTTCTGCTCTCAGTCTAGCTTTCACAACTCTTCCCCATAACTTCATTGTTTGGCTCATCAACTTTATCTCTCTATATTTATCCCCCTTAATCTAAAATAATGGGAACCATCACACCTCTTCTCCATTCCTCAGACATAACCTCACTCTCTCAGATCCTGTGGAATATTTTAGCCAGAAACTCAACTGCTTCCACCCCTAGACACTTCCATGCCTCCACTGGTATATCATCAGTAAAAACTGCCTTTCCACCCCTCACCCTTTTCCGTGCTTTCCTCACTACACTGTTGCTAATCTCTGCTACATTGTGGTCTACAATAGTCACCTCCTCTACCCTCTCCTCTCTTCCATTTTTTCCTTTTTTCCACATTCATCGGCTCTTCAAAGTACTCGTTCATCATCTGATCACTCTTCTAGCATCTGCCAATATATTTCCCTCTCTACCCTTAATCACCCGGACCTGTTGTACATCCTTTCCATGTTTATCTCTCTGTTTTGCCAATCTGTATAGCTCATTCTCATCCTTTTTACTGTCCAACATAGCATATAAATCATCGTAAGCCCTTTATTTTGCCTTCGCTACATGTATCTTTACCTTACACGCTATCTCCCGGTACTCCTGTCTGTTTCCTTAATTCCCCTGAGTGTCCCACTTTCGTGGTATAACTGCTACACTTCCTCATTCAACCAAAAGTCTCCTGATCTAATTTCCTTCCAGATGATACACCAGGTACTCTCCTACCTGTCTCCCTGATTACATCAGCTGTAGTTGTCCAGTCATCTGAAAGCTCTCTCTGACCACCAAGAACTTTTTTCAACTCCTCCTGGAAAACCATACAACACTCCTCCCTTTTCAGCTTCCACCACTTGTCCCCTTCTCTGCCTTTGTCCTCTTGATCTTTCTTGTCACAAGAGTCATCCTACAAACCTATATATATATAGTTGATCTGTATTACTATGTTACTGTCCTCTAATTTATTCATCCATTTATATATATTTATATTTATAATTGTGCAATCTTTGCATGTATAGGGAGAATCAATAAAACAGAATTAAACCTAAGGTCTTTGGTCTCCGGATGTGTGGAGGAGCAAACAAGGATATGTTGGGACTGAGCCTGATGGGAGTCTAAACTTCAGTCTCCGGTCTCTGATGTGTAGAGAAGAGGTGACAATACGAAGTGGCTAAACCTGAGAGGAGTTTGCACCATTGTCTCCAGCCTCAGGTCACCGTCAGCAGTTCCATAAGGAACAAAGGAGGATACGTTGGGTCTGAACCTGACGGACGTTCACACTCTGATCTCTGGTCACCATCCTCCTTTTTCCAGTCTCTGTACCCAGATCAGTGGTCACCAGTATGTTATCTTCGTTGCATAGAGATGACCAAGAATACGATTTAGTGCACTAAACCTATCGGTCTGTGGTCTCTGGATGTGTAGGGAAACGAAAAAGGATACGTACAGACTAAGCCTGTGGGAGGTCTGAACTTCAGTCTCTGGTCTCAGGTCTCCGGATGGATAGTAAACAGGTGAGGCTACATTGAGACGAAATCTAACCTTGGTACCTCAGTCTCCAGCTTCCTGTATCCAGTCACCAGTGTCCAGATACATAAGGAACAAATGAGGATACATAAGGACTTGACCTGATGGATGTTCGCACTGTGGTTTCTGGTCAGTGGACTCCGGTCACCACTCACTGAATGCAGAGGGGCGCATCGGGACAGAAGACATGACGATTGACCGAACAAACCAGCTGGATTGTGGCTCTCTTTTGAATCCTCACCAATTGCCAGTAATTTGTGGCAGTCGTGCGTTGAGACAAACCCTAACAATAAGGTCCCCCAACAGCATGAAGCACAAAAAAGAGGGGGGTTCCTTCTTGATGGCCGCCCCATTCGCCTGTCTATTTCATTCTTCTTCTTCTTCTTCGCAGTGATTAAAACCATCGGGTTGACAAGGGAAACTCGAGGGAGCAATTTCTCAACCGATTCCACCTGGTGGCCGGTTAGACCTTGGCGACGGACGTATCATCTTATTTGCCTAGCCTGCTGCATTGCCCCTCCCACCCATGGGAGTGATTTCATTATAGCGTTAACCGCCTTATTTCCACTTAAAAGTACCTCTCACACAACAATCAACTTTTAATGTCTCACAGGGGGGACGCGCGATCTATGTGCCAGCGCTCATCTGTGTGTGTGTGTGCATTTGAGGTGGGCTATTCCCTCCAGAAGGAGGTGTTTCTCCACCTCAGTGAACAAGAATAATGAGTCGTCAGTCCGTCTGGGAGGTGTGTGTGTGTGTGGGGGGGGGGGGGGGGGCAACACGACAACTCCTGCCATCTTCCTTGTCTCCCCCTTACCATCATTTGCCAATTACAAGCATTCAAAAAATGCCTCTGCATGGCCACCACCAGCAGCCGCCCTCCTAATGACTTTGTAAATTACTAATTCATTTTGAGGATTTGAGGTTTTATTTTAACGATACACTTCAGTTCAGTAATTGGAAAGTGTGTGTGTGTGTGGGTGTGTATATGTGTGTGTGTATGTGTTGGGGCGTTCATTATGATTAGCCAGCGAGTTCAATTAGCATTCATGGCAAAATCCAAGGCTCGCCAAATGTCTTCAGATTTTTTTCTTTTTCATGATAAATGTTTTCAGTCGATCCAAAAAAAATCTTTGATTTATGGTATTTCTGTAAGTCTTTTTGTAAGTGTAAGTCTAACTTTTTGCAAGTCGCTTTGGATAAAAGTGTCTGCCAAATGACTGTAATTTAATCCAATGTAATGTAATGTATTTTCTTGAGAAAAAAAAAAAATACTGACCTGGTGGATTGGCATCAGAACAAATTTCCAAGCACAAAATGGAAAGTCATGTTTTTTGTTTTGTTTTGTTTTTCTGAAGTGCCAGTGCCATAATGAACAGTGATGCATTTTTGCCACATTTTTCTGTATATCCTGAAATGGGTTTACTCTTGCTTGAAGTGCCATGAGGCCAAAGTACAGGGCACGCAGTGTTTCTGCGAATTGTAACACAGCCTTTTTGTTCATTTGATCATTTGATCAAACATCAAGCTGTGAAGGGAAAAGGCCCTTTGGATTAATCCATGACCATCTTTTTCTTTTTTTCAGTCAGAAAGTCCTTTGAGTTACTTCGTTATAGATCACAATTCTTTTAAATGTTGCCAAAACCGAATGGCCTCAATCCCAGGTGGACAGTGAGTCAAACGCAAAGAAAGTTTGATCAACTCATTGTAGACGCTTTGCCATATAAAATAACGTCATGTGGTACTGGACTCACACTATTTTAACTTTTTATTTATTTGTTAATCTTTTTTTTTTTTTTTTTTGTGGTAGGAAATCATCCATCCATCTTTTCCTCCGCTAATCTGGAGTTGGGTTGCGGGAGCAGCAGGCAGAGCGGTGAGGCCCAGACCTCCCTCTCCACCACCAGCTCCTCTGGGGGGACTCAAGGTGTTCCCGGGCCAGCCTGGAGTCACGGACTCTGCAGCATGTCCTGCGTCTTCCCCCCTGGTCTCCTCCCATACGGACATGCCCGGAACACCTCCTCTGGAGGCATCCTGACCAGACACCCGAGCCACCTCATCTGGTTCCTCTCTATGCGGAGGAACAGCGGGTCTGCTCAGAGCTCCTCCCGAACGACTGAACTTCTCACCTTGTCTCTAAGGAAGAGTCCGACCACCCTGTGAAGAAAACTAGTTTTGGACGCTTGTATCCGGAATCTTGTGCTTTTGGTCACTACCCACAGCCTATGACCATAGGTGGAGGGTGGGAATATAGGTGGTGGACACGGTCGAATGCCTTCTCTAGATCCACAAAACACCTGCAGACTGGTTGGGCAAACTCCCATGCCTCCTCGAGGACCCTGCCAAGGGCAAAGAGCTGGTCCACAGTTCCATGGCCAGGCAGGAATACTGTATCTACAATGAAAAGTAGTCAAAAGAAGAGCCTATATTAATATTTTGATTTTATATTTTTCTAAAATGAATAAAATAATACATGTATGTATGTATGTATGTATGTATGGATGGATGGATGGATGGATGATTTGCATCGGGAAATGACAAAAATGACCGAGAGCTGGTAGACAGCAATAGCACAAAGCAAACACGGTGGAGAATGGATGGATGAATAAATGGATGAACATATGAATGAATGGATGAATGAATTAATGAAAGTCTGATAGAGAAGAATTCATGAATTATTCAACCTTAATGGGCCACAATAAATGATGGATAAAAAAGGCAAAAGAGGAGCCTTTCTTTATTAAATATTTTATGTTTCATGTACGAATTAATGAATGAATGGATGAATAGTAATAGCATCATTAAATTATAAGAATAACTGGATGCTGGTCAACAGCATGGCACAAAGATGAATGAATGAATTCATGAATGTCAGCATTCAATAAAAATGAGAAAGAGTGGATGCTAGAGGACAAAAATGGCATTGAGGATGGGGAGAATGAATGAATGAACAAATGAATGAATGAATGAATGAATGAATGAATGAATTAAAATCGGCCACCATGAATGATAACAATAGCTGGATGCAAACAAGGGGACAAAATACAAACAAGGGGAGAATATTTGAATGTATGAATGAATGTTTTTATTTATTAATGAATGCATTAATTAATGGCGGTGGATGTGAATGATAGGAATGTTTTGGTTCTGGTGGTAATCAATGGCATAAGGGGATCAGGGAGAGAATGACTGAACAAATGATTGAATGAATGCGTTATCAGCACAGAGCTTGTATTTCTATGCAATCACACTTACACACACACACATATATATATATATAAATATATATAGACTGTGTATATATATAGACTGTATATACACATTTTGTCAAGTTTCATTCATCATATATTTCCTGTGCAGTATTATATATTTGGTCCCAATTCTGCCAGCAAATGATCCATAAAAAGGCTCACATAAAATTGTAAACAGTAACAAGATGGGACATTTTCAGTACTTTCTCCGGAAGATGTAAAACTTTAATCTTACTATTATGGAAATGTATCAATTTTCCCTCATATTTGATCCAAACTCCCTTTCTTACTCTCGAGAGCGAACCCCCAATGCATTTTTCACAAATGATAGATATCCTTTATTAAACCCAAACCTGAAACATATTTTTTTTATCCATTTAAATTCAAACATTATTCCTTTGTTTTTTCTAAAAGTATTTATATTTTATATTTCATTCATATTTATTTCTTTATTTGATTAATTTATTTGTCAATTCATTTCTAGTTTTTGACATTTTTAGACTTGCTTTTCACTTAACCTTCCTCTCGACAAATGCAGCTACCTGGTTGGTGAATTCAACTGCTCATCCTGATGTTAAACCATCATTATTAATTTATTATTTATTTATTTTATAAAATCATGAGGAAAAACACCTTCATAGTAAATCATTGAAGAAATATTCCTGGGCCAGTTCAAACCCATTTGTTCAAATGGGCGATCTGGATGTCGCGCCACCAAAGCACGGAAAAGGAGGGGGTTTTTAAACTCTCATTCTATCGCTTAAACAGCAAATATGACCATTATAGCTGCATCTGAATGTATCGTCCAATCAACATGCAGTGGTGCTCTGTGGGGAACCGCCCCCTTTTCGGGGTGATAATCAGTCAGGTTGAAATTGCCCTGAGTTCTTTTATAGACTTCAGTGCGTTGCTTAAGATAAGAAATGTATTTTTACATATTTATAAATAGAAATGATTTTGATGTCAACATAAGCATTTTCTGTGGTGGTGACCAACGAGAGCATGGTGTTCTGTATCCGGTGCTCTGATTGGCTCAGCGATGGTAGCATCATTCTCTGCATCTCCTGATCCTCTCTCTCTTAGAAGGGTCGTAAATTTTTAAAAAAGAGTAAAATAAAAATATGGTCGCTACTAAGTGGATTTTCGTTTATTGCAGCAAGTTCCAGAATGCAACCCCCATGATAAACTAAACTACTAGTGATGTATCTGGATGTACCTTCCTTGTAGCCCATGTAGCTACAAGGAACATCTTTGTATTTATGTCAAACCCATTAGGCACGAGTTGTATTTCTATGTACTTTTGACGAGACAAATGTGAATTGAGACAAGTTTCTTTTAACCCAACCCCCCAAATCCCCCTATAATTTTGTCAGTAACCACCACTGGTTTGAACCTAGGAAGTGAGTTCAGTTTGATTTATTTTTTATTTTTCATTTTATTCGTTTTCATTTCGTCATCATTACCGCCGCAATCATTTGAGAACATGTTTTGGGATATTACAGAAGCAAAAAATCAGCGCAGAGGTTCAGCGCGGATAATATTGATTGATGATGGTCCCTGAAGCACGGCAGCGGTCGGGAAACTGGTGAGTGGTGAGTTTGGATAAAAAGCGGTTGAGGAAGAAAGAGGCTCTCCGCAGGATCGGGCCAGCGGTTCAGACACAGAGGCCCAGACCAATCGAGCTACTTGGAAGACTATTCACACAGGTTAAACCTACAAAGGTCAAACCATAATTAAGGTCTTGGGTTGGCGGGGGATGGGAAACCAAAGGGAAATATGGTGTGTAAAACCTCTCAAAGCGTAGCGGCTGGGAGGTTGTGTATTAGGCCTGATTTCAAGAACATTATATATGTCATAAAACCATGCACTTTCTATCGATTTCTTTTGCTTTTCATTTGCTTTGCCATCATGTTTTGTTCAAAATACACAGACCATTCAAAAAATGTGTAACACAGCTGCTGGGCAAATACATGGTTACTTTTTTAGAGAATAAGGGAGTTAGATGATAATTATATATTTTCTTGTTAACTAATATTGAAGTATCTTATTCTGGAAAAAAACAAAAAAACAAAAAAAAAACAACATATATATGTATTGAATGAATAAATAAATAAAGCTGAATAATTAATGCATAAAATACATATTATTAAGCATTCCTGGAGACAAAAAAAAAAAAAAAAAAAAAAAAAGACAATGCACAATTTTTCATACATTTGTTGTAGTTGAAACTACCCAAGATCCCATCGTGTTATAGCCCTGGGAGGGGTTATTATTTTGAGGACAAAAATAAGAAAAAAATAGAAATTAAAAAAAAAGAAACATTTTTACACACTCCTTTTGAGGAAAACTAAGAATGTTTTTGGCAAATTTTGATTTTGTATTGTCTCTTTTTAATAGGTTATACACATGTAAAAATATAAAATAGAACTTGAACTTGAATAGAAGGCCTACCCAATGATAGGAGGGTACCAGGTAGAAATACATGGGACTTGTACCTTTTGTGAAATCAAGTTCCCTAGAGAACGTTCAGGGAGCATAATGGATGTTTTGGGGAGAGCTATCCTCATCGTATGGGATCAAGGAGGGAAGATCGGTTGTAATCAGAACATTCGGCTGTCCTCAGTAATTTTTTGGGGGGAATGAGGAGCTCTGCTGGATGACCTCACTGTCCATGTGGGCGACAGTGGAAAAAAACAAAAACTTGGTGGAGGAGTGTCAGGAACAGTTTGCCCTCTCCCAACATGACTCACGTGTTGCATTTCGGGACTTCTGTTCACAAACACTATTTGCGCACAGCACTGGTTCACCGTTACCTCAAACAAGGTCTTTGGAGAATGTACCTGACACCAGAAATATAGATCAGTGATCTGTTTTCTGGACCTATTGATTTATGTTTTGACGTCCCGATTGGGCATAAGAGTTGAATCAACCGCATCGACCTGGGAGACATCAGTGAGCTGCGAAAGTTCAGCTAAAGGCCCCAGTTTATCATCTCTCGAGGGATATATATATAATTTTCCCTGCATTCCAGTAGACTTCAGTAAAATAGAATCCAATTGGTCAATGTTCAAGGCCTCCAGCGAGGAGCTGGAAAGTTAAAAAAATCATCACTCCAGGGAGTTTGGAAAGGCCTGAAGAAGGCGCCTCAACTGGCTGAATGTCAGCCAATTCTCTTTGTCTTGGCTGGACATATCTTTAATATCACAGGGGTCCAGGACCAAATCTTTGGAATGGGCAATTGGGGTCCAATTTTAACTGTTTTTTTTTATTTTTGATATTTTATTAATTTAACTTTTCTTTTTGTTCTTCATACATCACTTTGTCCATGATCCATTTTTAATGGATCCTATCCATTTGGGATCAGTGGGAATGAACTAAATCTATAAACGTTTGCTCTCTTGAAATTCTTTTAATATACATTTCCTCATTCAAAGGTTTTTTTTTTTTTTTTCTTATAGATTGCAACTAGTTCATAATAATTCCTAAAAACTTTTTCAATACGTTCGGCTACGTACGCTTTTTCTCTCCCCCGGCTTTGTCAAAGATGTACAACTACGGTGCTGCGGGGTCACAACTGTTTTTGCAGTTTTTGCAAAAAGCTGTGAACTACAACTCGGGAACTTTTTCGTAGTGGAATAACAACTGAGTTTGTAACTTTTATCACTATGGTTACCAAGCAATTAAGTTTTGATGTAATTAAGGCTCTGGAAGTGTATTCCCCCTGTTGATTATCGTGCAGGAATAAGGTCAATTAGAATGTGCCAGTGTTCTCATTCTTACTTCTTTTTTTTAATTGTCTGTGGTTTAGGACAGAAAGAGTCCTTTTTGATTCATTCTTTTATATGCTTTCTGTCTGTCTCTCTGTCTGTCTAGCTCTCAGTCTAGCTAACTATCATTTTTAATGGTTGTTAGAAAACAACTCACCAGGGAATAATTCAATGACCACCTATATTCTTCTTGTCATATGACAATAAAAAAATAAATAAATAAATACATTGATGAATGAATTAGGGTGGCAAGGTGGCGCAGTAGTTTGTGCGACACCCTCAGGGTTCAATTCAGACTAGGGGACTTTTCTGTGTGAAGTTTGCATGTTTGGGTTTCCTCCCACAGTCCAAAAACATGCAGATTAATCGTGAAAATTTGTCGTGAGCGAGTGAATGGTTGTTTTTGCAATTGACTGGCGACCAGTCCAGGGTGAACCCCACCTCTCGTCTGACGACAGCTGGTATAGGCTCCAGCATCCCCTATGACCCTGTGGAGGATAAGTGGCAGAAGATGGATGGATGAATAAATAAATATGTAAGTACCCTGTGATCTATCTATCTATCTCTTTATATCTTCACACAGTGCTTCCATGCCTGATAAGTCCCCTAGGATGTCGGATGGTTTTGAATAGAGTACGGCTCTACCTTTCTCAGTGATTTTGAGTAATATATTCTGGGATGGAGAATTGATGTATTTGGGCTGCGGGAGTGATTTGAGCATTGATTTCTATTGATGTTCCCACATTTAGTTATTTATTTATTTTTTCTTTGCTTCCGAGTCTGCATCTGCTGTGAATCCAGAATGCTCGTAGCTCCCATCCTCTGAAAAGGTGAGCTCAAGATTTTTTTTTTTTTTTTTTTTTTTTTACAAACAACATCAAAGCCTACAGGAAGCGACTATTTGATTCTCAAAAAAGATGAATTTTTATGTGCGGCGTTTCTTTCCTCGTGTCCAGACAGGATGCCCGGTAGAAAACCGATATGGAATTATAGAGTGCTATTTTAGAGCATTAGCTCACTTTAGCCGCTGCCTTTGAACTGACGCCTGCGTGTAACACCCACCAAATGCATAAAGTCGACACAGATCCACTGTAATGTCAGCTGCTACCTACAGGGAAGCCCATCTCATCACGCGGTCGACTTCAGAGGACATTTTCGGCATAAAAACATGGATTCTAATTCAAACCAAATTATTAAAAAAAAAAAAAAAAAAAACTTGTGAGGGTTAAGAGGCAATGCAGTCACTCTTCACCCCCCAGCTGAGCCTCTAAGCCTCAGCTACAACACAAATCCAATCCCTGCTATTCTCCATGCCGAGTGAGTTGAGGCACATCCTCAGGGCTTGTCATTTCGACTCTGCCTCTCTTTTGTTACGTGCCATCCCCTCCATTTCTCTACAGTCTTCTTTGAATGTCTGCTGAGCTTTGTACTTCCCAGCCAAGTCACTCACAGGAAAAGAAGGGTAGAGGAAAAAAAAAAAAAAAAAAAATGCCTGACTCCGGCTATCTACGCAAGTTGAATGTAATAATGAAAATGTTACAGACCTATATAATGTATTTAATGATAAAATCAATCAATCAATCAATTAATGAATATAAATTGCAATTCAATATTGTAGATCGTATTTGGACAGTAGAACAATCTGTTACAGATATTTTGCCAATAAGGATTTGACAGACCTTAGAGTTTAACCTCTTTTCAAAGCAACAATGATAATATGTCACCCTGATCAAGACAACTTTACAGAGAGAAATTTGCATGAACAGGGTACTCAGTTGGAGCAAATTGGCTGATAAAAAAGTTGCTGTGCGTGCATGTGTGGGCTTTTCTTGACAGCTCACAGACCTTAGACCTCACATGTTTATTATTCTAAAATTGGATTCAAGAGGTTGGCCAAGAGGAAGATCCCTCCAACTGCTCGCACTCACTTTGAGATAGCAGTTCAGAAACAGAATGCATATGATCTTAATAATAGAATAATCTGAATTAATGCAGTTTGTGTGACAATTTGATCAAGTAAGAGTACAACAGATGCAGTATTGGCAAGATATAGTGCTAGAGATGCAGTATTTGCTTTAACGATACCGGTAGAGATATACCGAGAAGATCGAAGGGAGCTGCATTGTGCCT
Organism: Fistularia commersonii; assembly: GCF_037954325.1. Taxonomy (NCBI): domain Eukaryota; kingdom Metazoa; phylum Chordata; class Actinopteri; order Syngnathiformes; family Fistulariidae; genus Fistularia; species Fistularia commersonii. The sequence continues at coordinate 2,548,408 of NC_141314.1, forward strand.
TTTAAGGTGTAGTAAAAGCATACGACAGAGTGCAGAAAAAGCAACTGTAAGATTTTGTGGGGAAGTCTGGAGTGGCAGAGAATTATCTTAAAGTGGTGCAGGACATGAATGCAAGCTGCGAGACAGTGGTGGGTTGTGATATTATTTTGACAAAGGTGGGAGTTCAAGGTGGGTTTGAGTCAAGAATTTGCTCTCATTGGCCACTCGCTCTCTAAGGTGATGAACAGGCTGACATATGAGGATACACAGAAATATCCAACAACTATGCTGTTTGCAAATGACAATGCACTCTGAGAAGGTGAAGAATAGTTAAAAGGGACCGTGGTATGCTATGGAAAGGAAAGGATCGAGCATTGAGTGACGTTGAGGACGTAAAATGCAGTTGCATGAATGCGGGGGGCTCAAGTGGAATGTTGAGGTTACAAGGAGTGGATAAAAAGACGGCGGACGATTCCAAGTACCTATGGTCGATACATTGAAACAACACAGACTGTGGACAAGAGGTGAGGAAACTTGCGCAAGGAGAGTGGAATGGATGCAGAGCATTGCCAGCTGTAATTGTAATAAGAGTATCAGCAAAAATGAAAGTAGAGGCATACACGATATTTGGTGAGATCGCCAATGTTTTGTGGTTCGAGTGGCATTGAAGAAACGATAGGGAATATCTGGATAGACCGATGCCAAGTTTGGAACTATAAGCAGGAGGCCTGGAGGAAGACCAAAGAGCTGTTACAGATTCAATAAAAGAGGACAGGAAGTTAGCTGGTGTTAGAGAAGAGGATGCAGAGGAGAGGGTCAGATGGAGGCAGAGAGAATATGATGTCACAAAGTTAATTTAAAGATTGAGGTCTTAACTATTGGGATTGGGAAAAAAGGTTGATTCAGCGATGGCTTAGCTGGGACAGGCCGATAGCCTTTGGCTGACTCAATAGGAATATTAGGGTTGTATTAGGGTTGGTAATACACCTCAAGAATTGAGGATAAACTGCTGTTGCAGAAGTGGATTGAACATCTAGCGTGGTTTCATTTCTTTTTGTTTCTTTTTTTCGAGATGAAAATGAAGATGGAATTGTTTTACGGCTCTGACGAAATACTTTATTGAATTTACTTGGTTTCTGATGGGATTTAGAAAACAGCTTCTCGTCTCGTATGCTTTTCTGAATCACTTCCAATTTCTCTGTTCACTTGTTCAGCATCTTGTTACCCGTGCTTTTCTCAAAGTTCTTTCCTTTTAACATTTGCACCAACCAGACATTAGCCCAAGACACTTCTATTTACTCGAGCTGGATTTTGGGCAGATCATGGCATCGTTTCCACTTGTTTCCTTTATACCATTGCTGTCTGCCAGCACCAAGTCGTTCTTGTCATGCTTGTCGTGTGCGAATGCTAATTCACTTGTTGAAATTAAAGCTCAACATGGATATCAACGTAGCCAGACACAGCTCTTGTCTGATTTGCAAACAACATGCATGAAACTCCAATTAGTCACAGAGATCCCCCTCAAGTTCAATACACTAATAAGCAGTTTCACCAGAAAATTCATTTTTTTACACAAACAAATATGCACAATTATATTCTACATATATATATCCAGGCATTCAATTACATAGCAGGAATAAATAGGGTTGACTCTGAGATGGAGCCTCAAGTGTTATGACATACGGTATGGGTTATGGATGTCCAGCTACTTTGGAGGGGAAAAGGACACAGCTGGTCAAATGGGTAAAGTGGTACAAGGTAGAAACAGTTATTTGCCAAAAAAAAAATAAAGTTCTGTGTTGGAATTGGCATACTCGCAAGTCCTGCAAGGACAGAGCTAATGTCCGCTGAATTTTTCCCATTTCATGGGAAGGGCTGTCTGCTTGGAATCGTCAGAGAGAGAGGAGATACCTAAATTTTGGGGGGTTTACGCACTGAACACTCTTTCCGAGTATCTGCGCTTCCTGGATTCTCAAGGCAGTGTTCAGAATAGGCCACTGCCTGGTCTTTTCATGCTGGAAGAGGACAGTACCCTGCGGCAGACTGACAGAGAAACTTGGAGCTGGATATTTGGCCTTGATAAAATAAGAGGGGAGTTATAAAGGGAAGAAGGTATTGACCCATGCTGTTTACAGTTTTAGAAGAGATCTGCTGTCCTTGTCTGTGAGCATCAGGTAGTGGAACTCATCGAGGAAAGTCATCAGGCATACAAGAAGCTCCTTGGACTCGGGGTAGAGTGTGGAGATTCCCCCAAGTATCCTGTGGTCCCTTGCTAATTGATGGCACGGTTTTGTTCACACCTATATTCATTTTCCACACAGAGGTGCGGGAACAGTGGCTGGGTGGTGAATTGGCATGATGGTCTGTATTAAGTTGATAATAATAAACTGGCGTGTGCTAATTACAGGGAGCTCAAACTGCTCAGCTTCCCAGGGAAAGTTATCATGTATATAAAACTATGTATATAAAATTCTGGCAATGTGTCAACCCCCTGATTCAAGAGGACGAGTGTAGACTCTGTGGTAGTTGTGGAGAAGTGGAACAACTTCTCACTCCCGCTGAGACAACTTGAAATTTCATGGGAGCATGCTTAGCCTGTCTACAGGAGACGTACGACCTCTTGATACCAGCTCTTTTGTTGGCTGTAATATTCAGCCAGACTACAATAGCTGCATGACTTTTGTCTGCATTTTTGTGACAATATCACAGTTGCATGCAGTGGATGCTGGACTCCATCACGGTTGACCTTTCCCTGATATTCCTTTCAGGTTTTCTTTGACAAGATCTGTAAGAGCATTTGTCAGGAGAAGAGTTACCGTTTTCGGGACTCGAGGATTGCAACTGCTTTCCATTTGACCTCATCACCTTGTAGCCTACAGCGTGGCGGAAAGCGAGGTGGCATTGCATACAAATCATACCCAGACAGGATGAGCAGTGCCTAAAAGTCAAAAACAATTGTTGTATTCCTGAACCGGGAGAATGCTCCATGACTGTTGGAGAAGAGTTACTGCCTCATGTAAAGAAGTTCAAGTACCTTGGTCCAAATCCAAGTGCATCCAAGTGTCTTATTATTGAGCAATGAAAGGCCATATAAAGTTGTGACTAACACTGAAGTGTGCTGAATGTACAGGTCTTGACTGAAAAAAAATGGGTTTCATATCCAAGCACTCAAAATTCATTTCCAGGGATTAGACTCAGAGATATGGTTAAGGGTAAGGACATCTGGATAAAATTTGGAGTAGAGCCACTGGTCCTCCATAGTGAAATCCAGCGGTCACGGGGGGTTCAGACTCCTGATGAAGTTGTATCCCGGATGCTTCTTGATGTATTTGGTGCGGGTCAACCCGGTGGGAGGCCGGGGTTCAACTGAAAGGGATCCCATCTGGACTGAGATCCCCCCCCCCGAAAAAAAAAGAAAAACAGCTTGAAAAAAACAAATAAAAGATATAGCTTTTTAGTATTAAAATTTCATTATTGGATCATGAAGACAAATGATAGACATAGAAAGAAGATATCCTGGAAAAGGTAAAAACACAGATACAAATAATCATATCAACAATAATTAAAGTTATGATAGAAACAATACCAATACTATGTGTCACAACAATGATTAATAATAATGATAGCAGATAGTGGCAACATAATCAGAATAACAATGATACTACCACAACTACTTCTACTACTACTACAAATAATAACGATATCATCATCATCATCATCATCATCATCTTCATCATCACAACAATGTTGACAATGATGGGAAAAACACTAATGATGAGAATAACAATCATAATAATACTACCACTGGACGACCCCCTGTCTGGATGGGTTTTCCCTGAGTTCTCTGGTTTTTCTTCCAGCGTGCAGAATTTTAATTGAATCCTGCAAAAAAAATTGGAATATTGCCCAGATAAGTGAATGACTGAGTGAATGAAAAGTTGTTGAATGGTAAGAATGGTTGTTGGTTTCTACATGTGAGGTCCAGAGTGCACCATGACTCTTGCCTAATGACAGCTGCATGATAAGCAGTAGATAATAAATGAATGAATACTAATATTACTATTGCTATGAATACAAATAGTGATAATAATTATAATAATGGCCATTCAAAAGCTTTCAGTTTGGCACGAATGTGCTATTTCACACTGGGATGCTAAATTGGAAAGACAAAATACAGTGACGCTGTTCCACGCAGGGTTTAAATTACGGGAGCATTAGTCAGATCGCTGGAAAACAGCAGGTTCCCGCGGCTGTATAATTACAAGGTTGTGAGTGAAAAATGGCCGACGTATTCACTCTGGACCAAATTAAAATCACTCACCGGGGAGAGTGATTTAAAAAAAAAAAGATTTCTCTCGTCTGAAGATAGGCACAAAAAAAAAAAAAAACAGTTTGGAGAGTGGGGGGTTAGGAGTTGGGTGAGCTAGGAGACCGACTGAGTGCTAATGAGGCAGATCTTTTCATTGTTAATGTGTCCGCCAACAGAGATACAACATATCTAGCCTTTTGAGATGTAAAACCCCGACCCCCGCTTGCCTCCGCTGTGATTCGGTCTACCAGACCTGACATTCAGCCATCTTTTCTCTTCGTCATGGGGGTTGTTTGTCCAGCTCCAACATGGCTGGCATTGACACAGTGCCACCATCACCACATATGTAGCTCACATTCCAACCTAATTGGGTTTGAGGCCCCTGAGGGTGTGTGTGTGTGTGGATGTGTGTTAAAGGGATAGGGAGTGAGCTAGCTTAGCCAGCATATGTGTGTGTGTTTGTTGGCGATTGCACACCATGATTGAGGTTGAGGGGTTACCAGGGGTCGTTGTCGGACAATTTTTAAAAGTGTAGGTCCGAGAGTGCAAAATTATTGTATTTTTGATGAAATCCGCTGAATTCTTCGCTTCCGCGCGACCGTCGTGTCCAACCTGGCGGCCAATCCACGAGGGTGAGGGCACTAAGGTTAAAGAAACAAATGAGCACTCTGAACAGAGCCGAGGCAGCGGGTGCAGGGGGTAGCGGCTCCGTGACATCAATTACCTCACTTCATCTAGATTTGTTTTCCAAACTAATGCTCGGTTCGGAGCTCCTTCACATGGCTCGTGCCCCCCAACCCCTCACCCCCGTCCCCAAAAACGGCGGTTATTCATCTGAAGTCGATGAGTATTCTTTTTGGCAAGTGCACTTTGGGTCGTATGTCACGGCGTCGGGAGGTGAAAGCTCCCGGATGAATGCTCCGCTCCGATACTGCCCTATATTTCCCAATTCATTCAGCAGAGAGTACGGCGTGTCAGGAATTGCGGCGCCTTTAGTCATCTCCGAGGCGTGAGTTATGCGCCGGCTGTACATCTAAAAACCGGAGGAGGAGGTGGAGGAGGAAGGGGAAGAGAACAGGACTCGCCAATGAAAAGACAAGAGCTGGCGGAGAGGCGGGACAGGAATGCTCGTCTCTGAAAAGACCACCGCGCCGAAAGCCGGCGGGTGACGAGCAGCCGGATATCATGCCCGAGACGTGCAGCTGTAGCTATTCAGAAAGCGGAATATGAAGAAAAAGTTTAAGTTAGCAACTATGTTTTCTACCGGAGTTTTGAGGAGCAAAGTTAAATATCGATGAATCTAAGCTAAGAGTTAAGTATCTCTTGATGGTTCATGATTGACCGATGAAAGAGATAACGATTTCTTTTTTTGGGGGGTTGGTACTTAAATATGATTCAAGTGTTCCATAAAATTAAGTAAACATGGTATTCAACTCCAAGATAGGAGCCGGAATGAGCAGTTGGTACTGACGTGGCCGCTGCCGCTTGTGAACAGGCATTTAATGTAATTAGGTTGCTGCGTACCACAAGGTAGCCCAGCAAAAATCAGGGAAAGACATGAGCGTGTGCCGACTTGTGAATGAAGAGATGGAGAAGTTGATGTTGGTGAGATACCTTGGCCAAGAGCATTATCTGTGAGAAGAACATTATCTGGGATTTGGTGGACCAGGCAGCGGGAACGTCAAAGGCCGAGGCATCGCAAGTGATTTTGATCACCTAGAAAGAGGACGGTGTTCAATCTGTCGCTAAATTAGGTTTAGCACCGGAGCCTAGCATCTTATGCACGTTAAATTTAGCAATACATTGGAGCATTAACCCTCTCAGGCTCAAATTAAGTTGTGGCGTAAATAGCTAAGTAGCATTTAGCTGTCGCAAATCTGCAACATCTGCCTGGAGAAGGTTAAATGTGTAGCGAGTAAGTTCAGCAATAGAGCAGCAATCGAAAAAACAACCCCAACTTCCTCCGCTGATCGTCTCTTCATTGTAAATACCCTGAATGAAACCAATTCACTTTTATAAGGTTTTATTAATTTAAACCGGGAATGGATTAATAGCATTCATTTTGATTCAATACACCATGAAAATTAGGTAAGAGCTCGGTCAATGAATTAAACATGTAAATCAATATATTACTGTAAGTAGATTTAGAAAAAAAGAAATCGCATATGCATCATAGGAGATGTATGAAAGGTGTAGGACTCCACGTATGGGGGGTCAGCAGTCCATAGCAATGGAGGTTGTGGAATAGAAGAGAGACAGGAAGCACAGGTGGAGCTGGAACAAGTGAAAATGTCTCTTTGCGAGTGACCAGGGTGGATGAGATCAGGAATGAGTCCATCGGAAGGACGGTGCATGGTAGATGGTTTGGAGATATGAAGTCAGACTGAGATGGTTTGGATGCGAACAGAGGAGGGATAGTAAAGATTTTAGTCGGAGGATGCTGCCGGGCAGGAAGCCGAGAGGAGGATCTAAAAGAAGCTTTTTTGGAGAAGTAAAAGTGGATGTGATGCTTGTTGGTTTAAGAGAACATGATTTCATTTCATGCTATGATGACTATATGATGATGAGGATGAGGATGATGAAGGAGATAAGGAAGAGGTAAGATGCGATTTTATTTTTGTTTTGTTTTTTGTTTTTTTGTTCTGTTTAATGGACAACTGGGCCATACAAATAAGTATGGCTGCAACAAACGCTTGAATAGGAAATCGAACGGGGAGGATGTTTGCATCAGTGGAACGAAGAAGAATGTCTTCATCAAGGATGAGCATCCTAAGAATTTAGCTTAACAAAACTGTGTGTGTGTGTGTGTGTGTGTGTGTGTGTGTGTGTGTGTGTGTGTGTGTGTGTGTGTGTGTGTAATTGCTGCCACCTTTACCGCATTTGAGGCATGATATTTTGTGTTGGCGGCTAGTGATGTAACTGATCCTAGCAAGATACTCTAAAGATGTTCCGCTAAACAGTTTGGCTTAACTGTGGCTGCCAAACAGAAGAGCTGAAGAAGAACTTTGGAATTTGTGAACAATAATATCATGCTCGCGTTTGAATCCACTGCTGATTGGTAGCCATTACTGACCCACACAAAACAAAAATGAGTTGCGTGTATCTATGTAATGCTACATGTTATTTATTTAATTATTTGTTTAATTATTTTGTATTTGTTTATCTATTTTCTTTTATTTATAAATTATTTACTATTTTATTATATATAATTATTTTTATTATTATCAGTTATCGGTTTGCTTATTTGTAATTAGATTAAGTAAGTCCATTTCATTCACATGTATTATCAAGAATGAATGAATCATCAACGAGCTAATGGATGTTCTTAAAATAAAAAAGTAGTTGGACGGATTGAACTTTTTTCATATTATTCACACTCAATCCATCCAAGTCAACATTGATATCAATTTAAACTTAATTTGAAAATAAGAGTCAATAAATATTCCTACTGGAAGAAAATAATTAGTCCATCATCTTGTTGAAGCAGTCCTCATGATTTCTTCAGCAACCCTTCGATTCGTTCCTTGAAAACTCTGACTGAGAAGAGATGTTTTTATCTGGCTGCCAGGCTAGAAGTGAAAAATTCAGCTGTTTATGTGATATTTAGTTTTATCCCATGAACCATACTTTTGAAATACCACCCCATGGCATGACAGTGTTTATTTTGTGAATGCTACAGCTATTCATGCATCACTGTTTACAATTAGTAAAACAAGTAAGATTAGTACCATTAGTATGATCAGTACGTCCCTCTTTGTCGCTCTCTTTCTTCCCCACCCGTTACTGGTTTCTGCACGAGTAAAAGGCAGTTGTTGTTGATTGTGGAAAGTGTCATGCATTACTTTAATTGAGCAAAACACTGATGCAAGATGTGATAGATGAGACGGTCATTATCTTAATCAGAATCTGATCGCTTTACCTCAGCAATAAGTGAACAGGATGCAGCGATAACCGCCTCATCGCAAGGAGGTCCCCTGTTTGATTCCCACAATGCGGCCTTTCCACGTGAGGTTTGCACGTTCTCCCAGTGTCTATGTGGGTTTCCTCTGGGTTCTTGGGTTTCCGGGAAGCTAGCTGGAGACACTAACTTGCCAAGATGTATGAATGAAAGGGTGAATGTTTGTTTGTCTATCTAATCTGCCGTGTGACCGATGGGCAACCAGTCCAGGATGGACCGCTGCTCCCGCTCAGTGATGGCTGGGATCGATTCCAGGAACATTTTGCAACCCTGAGAGCAAAATACCTGTGCCCATAATGAATAACTGAATGAAGAGCAATTTATCATTTTACAATTTTGCAATTTTGGCCATGACATTCCTCCCACTTGTCCTCATGTGATCAAACACCTACGAAAAGGGAACGGCTCATATTCCCCAGCTTCACCACTTTTTTTCAAGAACCTCTGCCAGTGAAAACGAGGACCTGCACCGTAGTTGTATGCTTCTTCGAACCCACACCTCCATAACTACTAGCATGAATTTTTTTATTAATTTCTACTTAATATATATATATTTTTTTTTTTTGCTGGTATTACTTCACGTAGGGTTTATTTATTTATTTATTCGTATTTATTTATTTTAACATAACACCACATGAATAGGATTTATTGGCTGTGCTTCCAGCTAGCTCAGTGCAGCTACATATCTGCAAGAGGCAGCCTTGAAAAGACAGGGTGGTAATGAGATTTCAGAAACCGATGCGTTTGCATGCTCGCCGTCACGTCATCTCTGCATGACCAGCCCGTCTCATCGGTAGCATCTATCAAATGACGTGCCTCCAGAAGTATTCCAGCTTTTCACATTGACTCTCCATTCCTATTTCATTGTACACCCCCCTCCCCTCTTCTGCCCAGCCCTTTCACACCTTTGCTCGCAGCTCATTAAAATCCTCTCAGTGAAATCACAGGAGCGAAAGAATTCACAAAATCTTTCCTCCAACCAGCATACTTGTCTCTCCGGGAAAAAAATGGAGAAAAAGGAGCCCGAAATTCTGTTCGGTCTACAGTCGGGTTGGCGAAGGAGGTGCAAGGCTAACAAAATAGAAAGCAGATATGCTGTGCTGGGTCTTGTTTGAAAGCAGACAATGCACATATATGATTAAAAGATAGAACAATATTTTGCAGTTTTACTTTTCAAACTTTACTTATGTATTAGTTTTAAATTCTGCATGTTTTAATTTGAGTTCTGAAGATAATAATTCATAGATCCAATAGTAAAACAAAAAATCAAGAACACATGACATCATGCTTGGCAATGTCATGAGAACACTGCAACTTACATGCACATGCACATGCACATGCACATGCACATGCACATGCACATGTGGAGAGACGGTCATGTTGGCCCAGTGGCTCCATAACATAATTGAATACCTCTCCTGACAAATGGATTGTTGAAATCGCACCTGCAATGCACCATTAGCTTCTCCTCTCACCAAGGACTATGTGTGTGTGTGTGTGTGTGTGTGTGTGTGTGTGTGTGTGTGTGTGTGTGTGTTCACAGAAGGCCATCTCATAATGTTGGTCTCAGTTTTCAGTTTTTGAGTCATTCTTATGTTTAAAATGCTCTGTGCTGGTTTCCTGTGGTTCTTTCAAACCTTCAAACACTCAAAATAAAACTTTGTGTAAAAACATACGATACGATACGATCGGATACGATTCGTATCTATTGTTAGACTGTATTTTGGCAATGATAATTAAACTAATTATGATGATAATTTTAATAAGAATAATAATGTAACTGATGATAAGAATAACGAGTATGATAATAATAGTGATAGTAATAATATAACACAAATGCACTTAATAAAAAATAAATAGAATTGTGGATTTAGAAATAATAGTACTATCCCAAATAAATAGATAAACCCAATGCCCTCCCATTACAAACCATTATAACCTCCAACTTTGCCTTCTAATTTAAGAGTATAATTTTCTTTTTTAGAAAGGTGGTATCTCTTTCTCTCTCTCTTTGCTTTTCTTTCCTTCTTTCTGCCCTGTTAAAGAGTTCATTTATTATAATTACCAATGGTTATTTGCAATATGTCTAAGCGTAGCTATTGAGTATATAATAGGTTGTATGATGATGATGATGATGATGATGATGATGATGATGATTATTGGTCGTGTAGTATCTCTCAATATTAATTGGTAATCAATTGGTAATAATTATTAACTGAGGCACATGCTGTACATTCTGCATCATTATCACAGGATCCTTACATTACTGTTCCTGTAGCTTTAAATATTTTGTTTCCTCTGAGCTCTTTTGACCAAGACGCTTTGAGGTGACAGGTGAGGGGGCGGCGCCTCCTACTGAAAATCCAGCCTATTTAACAGGCGTCTTCATCAAGGTCTGGGCCCATTAAGCACATCATCGGACCTGTGATTAAAAATGAAATCGACTTAAATGCGGTGATTAATCACTTGCAAGGATACCGGGCCTAAAATATCAGAGCCCTCTTCTGCCTGACTTCCCCTTAAGAAAATTGATGGTGACGTTTTTGTTTATTAATTCATTTATTTTTTGAATATCATTACAAAGTTCAGAGTTGCTATAAAACAGCCTGGCAGGGGGTGCGATATAGTTTCTCAGGTGTCTGACTGGATTTATCTCCCCCAGCCTGAAGTGGCGGCTCGGTAGGGGGAAAAATGCAATGACGTCTCAGGATAGATGCAAAAGATACGTCCCAAGTAATTGCAGATAACTGGCGCAATTATGCCGTGGCCCCGTGGAACCGGCGGCATTCCAGATTAGAATGCTCAGCGTGGCGCGTTCATTCAATGGATACATAAATGCTTTTCACTGAAATGAAGCGGCGCGCCGCATTCATGCAGCTGTTAAGTGTGAACAGCAATGCTCAAGAATGCCCTCCCGTCGGTGTCTCTCCAGGATATCTTTTTCCTTCAGGCCTGGATTGTGAGATGAATGTGACTTTTTTTTTTTTTTCTTTTCCTTTCTACATGATTCCAAATCTCCACCTTTTGCCATCTGCGCTGTAACACAGATGGGACACTGCGGATTTGCACCGTGCAAGTTTGAATGGTATGTTTGGGGAAGAAGTAAGACAAACAAATTCATTACCCACGCAGTTGGATTTGCATGCAGTCATTTAAACATATTCAATGGAATTAAGTCTTGAAAATAAATAAAGTTAATGTTTCTTTTTTTGGATTAAAGATTAATTTTAGCCAGATCTTGCAAAGTGGTGTGGGGAAAAAAAGACAATTTTTTGCAAGCACGGCTTACCATTAGAGGGTCTATGTTTATAGCATAATGAGATTAGCTTACCATAAATTCTGTGTTGCTACTCAAACTTATTGAGTGAATGTTTGGCCCACCTTGTCTCACCTCATCCTCACCATGTCCTCACTTCAGGCATCTCTTAAAATGCAGGAAATACTGCATTTAACAATGCTAAATGACTTTAACCCCCCCCCCCCCCCCCCCCCCTTTTCCCTGGGGCTCCCATGAAAATCATCTGACTTTTTTTTTTTTTAATATGTGTAAAAAATGCATCTGTAATTCTAAAAGAAAACCATTATCCATTATCGACTACTTCCAGTTTTGATCATGCTAAGCTGGACTGTTATGGCATCACTTGCACCTCAGGCTTTGACAGAAAGTGTCCTGCTCTTTTAGTGGAATTGATCATTTTCATACCGCTAATGGTCCCAAATTAGATCCAACTATGCAATTAGCAATGATTGACCAATTAAACAGTGAAGGTAATCGGCTGTGGAGTGTTGCCTTGCCGAAGTCACTGAGAAAAACAATAGAGTTTATCCGAAAAAGCTTAACAAAGTAAATAAACAGAGGTGGTGCGTGGACCTTTTTGAATCTGCCATACTTAAATAAGGAAGTGAATGTAAATCAACATCTCTCCAAATTTATTGATGTATTTATTTGTGTATTTATCTAGTCAATGTTTATTTATTTTTATTTATGTATTCCTATATGTATTTATTTAAGTCTTCATTATATATGTTTTTTTGTTATGTATATTTTATTTTTTTCTTTCATTTCTATTCTTTTCTTTCTTCCTTCCCTTCTGTCACCGATGTCTACTTTTTTAACGTTAATTAATATTTTTTTTATTATTTTCCCTGATGGAGAGGACAGGGATAGGGATTGAAAAAAAAGGATATATAATAATTACAATCATTGTTCTAATTATATATATATATATGATTATTACATATTATTATTCTATCATATCATATCATATCTATCATATCATATTAAAATCATATGTTTTATACATTGTTTGTTTCTTTTCTTGATTTTTTTAAATTTCTTTATGCTTTTGTTATTTTTCACGCAAGAAGTGGCATATCTATCTAGCAAGCAATCTATCTATATATCTCTCTCTCTGTCCCTCTGTCTGTCCGTTTATTTGTTTTTGAATCTATCTATCTATCTATCTATCTATCTATCTATCTATCTATCTATCTATCTATCTATCTATCTATCTATCTATCTATCTATCTATCTATCTATCTATCTATCTATCTATCTATCTATCTATCTATCTATCTATCTATCTATCTATCTATTAAGAAAATATATATATTGGTTAAGAAAATCAAATTACATACGAAATAAGAAACGGGTTTTGCAATTTTAAATAAGTAAATAGATTAATCAAGGTTCAAATGAATGAGTAGCAATTCAGACATAATAAAGACTTGTTGAAGGCATTCAAGGCAAACTCCTTCTTACTTCAGCATGCAGACACATCCTGCTGCTTGCAGATTCAGCCTTTATTTGAAGCTCGCAGTGAATACAGAGCTACGTCTTCAGTATGCAACATGCTTTAAGGACGATGGCTTTGTCATTATAGTGACGGAGCAACATCGCCTGAATGTTTACTGTGCAGATTCCTCCAAACATCTTCAGAGTTTTTTCCCAAAGTTGCATCCGAACACAAAACAAGCATTTGCGTTTTTCACGAGTAGCATCATGAATGCTTGCTGCTGTCTAAGACAGCACTCAGGAGAACAGCAAATACCACAAAAATCTGTAAGAAATGACACTATCAAGAAAACACTTGAACCCAATTTATTTACGATTGCTCTTCAGGTGTTACTCATTACTTTTCACCCCTTTTCTCATTTTAGTTTTTTTTTTTTTTTTTTTTTTTTCCACCTGCTGTCTTTGTACTCAACTCAGGAAGCAACAATAAACGACTAAGTAGGGAGACCTTTGCGTCACCTTGTTTTCAACATTAAGTTGAAGTCAACTGAAATCCCATTTGGGCTGAAAGTCTGCTTTGCTTTTCCCCTCCTGAAAGGAGTGGACCCAGGTATTTTACGCAAGTAAAAAAAAATCTTTAAATTCTCCATTCAGGCAAAGGTGCTTGAACTCACTTTAATCGAAGAGGTGAAAAAATATAACAAATTGAAATTCTTGGCAGCATCCCTATTTCTGTCAGGTTCTGACAAAAAAGTCCCAGCACTGTTTTTGCAGCCTTGAAGATCATAAATGATTTAACTGAAGCGTTTAACAAGAGGCAATGCTGTCTGTCCTTCCGGATTGATTTTCTAATGTCGTACAATACTGAAGATCTCCGCCAGCTATTATTTGCTGTTTTCAGTGCAGATGTGCAGATGACACCATCATATTCAGCATTTTTTTGCAATATGTGTGGTATGCAGTACAAGAACAACTTCGCTGTCTGCTCAACGATATCATTGATATTGAATCACTACCCACTTGTCTTTTGAGAAAAAAAACATTCAGTGTGTTGCAAAAAATAAATAAAAAATAGATTATAATGATGTTACTGACCCCCAAAAATATTGCTTTTCTTTTCGTCGAACAAAATATTGCAGACCAGCCTCCTTTGCCTGTCATAGACATGCTTCTTATCATGATAGTTACATGTTTGATAGTGTGGACCAAGAGATCCCAAGACTCTCTACAAACTGGAAGGTAGTATCCTCACTCACCATTAGTTAGACAGTTCTAAAGTTAACTGGACATCTTAATGTGCCCGACACCTCAATCATTGTCGTAGGTCTGTTCACCAAACCATTCTGTGTACCACAATGTCTTGGGAACCATCTTTCTTGTCTTCTAACAAGGAAATATTGAAGGTACAGTCTGCGATTTGTTGATTCTCTCGAATTTGCCATCCTCAAAGTATGAACTGAACTGGGCAAGGAAGTCTTTTTAGTTTTTTTAGCTAATGTTCAAGCGAACCAGAGCTAAATGCTCTGAAAAACCTACAAATTGAGCTTCAACTGTCTTCTTGGTAAGGACACCCTTGCAAAGTTTTATTTATTTATCTATTTATTTAAACTAAATGGGACTACCCTGGTAAAATCAAGGCTAAGTATAATAAAATAAATAAATAATACAAATAAAAATGATAAAAAATAATAATTGGACTAATAATAATTATAACAAAATTATAATTTAATAATTATAGTAATATCTTAAAAGCATTTAGTGTTTTCACAAATAAAAATAAAAAAAAAATATATATATATATATATATATATGTGTGTGTGTGTGTGTGTGTGTGTGTGTGTGTGTGTGTGTGTGTGTGTGTATATATATATATATATATATATATATATATTCTTCTTCTTCTTTCGGCTTTTCCCATCAGGGGTCGCCACAGCGAGTCAACTTTCTCCATCTAACCCTATTCTCTGTATCTTCCTCTCTCACACCAGCTACCTTCATATCCTCTCTCACTACGTCCATGAATCTTCTCTTTGGTCTTCCTCGTGACCTCTTGCCTGGCAGCTCCAATTCCAGCATCCGTCTACCAATATATTCACTATCTCTTCTCTGTACATGACCGAACCATCTCAGTCTGGCTTCTCTAACCTTCTCTCCAAAACATCGAACATGTGCCGTCCCTCTGATAGACTCATTCCTGATCCTATCCATCCTGGTCACTCCCAAAGAGAACCTCAACATCTTCATCTCTGCAACCTCTAGTTCTGCCTGCTGTCTTTTGGTCATTGTAACATTTTCTAGTCCATACATCATCGCTGGTCTCACCACTGTCTTGTACACCTTTCCTTTTATTCTGGCCGATAGTCTTCTATCACATAGTACCCCTGACACTTTTCTCCACCCATTCCAACCTGCTTGGACCCGTCTCTTCACCTCTTTTCCGCACTCTCCGTTGCTCTGGACTGTTGACCCTAAGTACCTGAAATCCTCCAGCTTCTTGATCTCCACTCCCTGTAGCCTCACCGTTCCACCCGAGTTCCTCTCGTTCACACACATATATTCTGTCTTGCTGCGACTAACTTTCATTCCTCTCCTTTCCAGAGCATACCTCCACCTCTCTAGATTTTCCTCTACCTGTTGTCTGCTCTCACTACAGATCACAATGTCATCCGCAAACATCATGGTCCATGGGGATTCCTGTCTAACCTCATCTGTCAGCCTATCCATCACCATTGCGAACAAGAAGGGGCTCAGAGCTGATCCCTGATGGAGTCCCACCTCCACCTTGAACTTCTCGGTTACCCCTACAGCACACCGTACCAGTGTCTCACAGCTAGCATACATGTCCTGCACCAGTCTAACATACTTCTCTGCCACTCCAGACTTCCTCATACAATACCAGAGCTCCTCTCTTGGCACCCTGTCATATGCTTTTCCTAGGTCTACAAAAACGCAATGCAGCTCCCTCTGGCCTTCTCTGTACTTTTCTATTAGCATTCTCAATGCAAATACTGCATCTGTAGTACTCTTTCTAGGCATGAAGCCATACTGCTGTTCACAAATGCTGACTTCTGCTCTCAGTCTAGTTTCCACTACTCTTTCCCATAACTTCACTGTATGGCTCATCAACTTTATCCCTCTGTAGTTGCCACAATTCTGCACATCCCCTTTATTCTTAAAAATAGGCACCATCACACTTTGTCTCCATTCTTCAAGCATCTTCTCACGCTCTAAGATCCTGCTGAATAATCTAGTCAGAAAATCTACCGCTGCCTCTCCTAGACACTTCCACACCTCCACAGGTATATCATCAGGACCAACTGCTTTTCCACTCTTCTTCCTCTTCAATGCCTTCCTCACTTCACTTTTACTAATTTTTGCTACTTTGTGGTCTACAATAATCACCTCTTCTACCCTTGCCTCTCTTTCATTTTCCACATTCATCAGCTCTTCAAAGTACTCTTTCCATCTTCCCATCACTCTTCTAGCATCTGTCAATACATTTCCCTCTCTGTCCTTTATCACCCGGACCTGTTGTACATCCTTTCCATCTTTATCTCTCTGTTTCGCCAACCTGTATAGATCATTCTCACCCTCCTCACTATCCAACCGAGCATACAAGTCATCATAAGCCCTTTGTTTTGCCTTTGCTACCTCTATCTTTACATTTCGCCGCATCTCCCTGAACTCCTGTCTTGTTCTCTTCAGTCCTCTCAGTATCCCACTTCTACTTCGCTAACCACTTTCTCTGTATACACTCCTGCACTTCCTCATTCCACCACCAAGTCTCCTTATCTACTTTCCTTCCAGATGACACACCAAGTACTCTTCTACCTGTCTCCCTGATAACACTAGCTGTTGTTGTCCAATCATCTGGAAGCTCTCCAAGACCACCCAGACCCTTTCTCAACTCCTCCCTGAAAACCAGGCAACACTCCTCCCTTTTCAGCCTTCACCATTTTGTCCTCTGCTCTGCCTTTGTCCTCTTCATCTTCCTTGTCACCAGAGTCATCCTACAGACCACCATCCTATGCTGTCTGGCTACACTCTCACCTACAACTACTTTGCAGTCACTGATCTCTTTCAGGTTACCCCGTCTATACAAGATGTAGTCTACCTGCGTGCTCCTACCTCCGCTCTTATAAGTTACCCTATGTTCCTGTTTTTTCTGGAAAAAGGTGTTCACAACAGCCATTTCCATCCTTTTTGCAAAATCTACCACCATCTGTCCCTCTGCATTCCTATCCTGGATACCAAATCTGCCCATCACTTCTTCATCCCCTCTATTGCCTTCAGCAGCATGTCCATTGAAGTCTGCACCAATGACCACTCTCTCATTTCTGGGAATATTCTGCATCACTTCATCTAACTCATTCCAGAACTTCTCTTTCTCTTCAGATTCACATCCCACCTGTGGGGCATAGCCGCTAACAACATTGAGCATCACACCTTCAATTTCCGGTTTCAGACTCATAAGTCTATATGACATTCTTTTCACCTCAAGGACGTTCCTAACAAACTCCTCCTTCAAGATAACTCCTACTCCATTTCTCTTCTTGTCAGTACCATAATAGTACAACTTAAAGCCTGCTCCTAAGCTTCTAGCCTTACTACCTTTCCACCTGGTCTCCTGGACACAGAGTATATCCACCTTCCTTCTCTGCATCATGTCGACCAACTCTCTACCTTTTCCTGTCATAGTCCCAATATTCAAAGTCCCTACTCTCAGTCCCAGACTCTTTCCTTTCCTCCTCTCTCTCTGTTTCCGAACACGCACTCCTCCTCTTCTTCTTGTTCTTGTTCTTCGACCCACAGTAGCCCAATTTCCATTAGTACCCTGTAGGTCATCAGTACCATGGCGGTCGTTGTTAACCCGGTCCGCGACCGATCCGGTATGGTATAGTTTTGGTTGTCTCGCATATTTGGTTTTGGCAAAAGTTTTACACCGGATGCCCTTCCTGACGCAACCCTCTGCATTTATCCGGGCTTGGGACCGGCACAGGGAGACACTGCTCCGTGTCCCCCCAAGGCAGTCTTGGAGAGGCACGGGCTAGTGCCACCCTGAGGCTGCATTATATATATGTATATATATATATATATATACATATATATATATATATAAAAGCATTGATAACTTGCCTGTAGTAGTCGTCCTTATCTTTCTTCAGTTTTAAAAGTTTCTCTGTCTCAATGGAAATCACTGCCAGTGAAGACATTGGTCCTTGATCGGTCCTGTTCCGACTCTATGTTTTGAGTCTTTTCAGTGCTGAGCTTGACTGTCCCATCGATGCTGTCGTAGCTGGAACGGTGACCACCGGCCAGAGCAAGTTTGTCGCCCCAGGAACAGTTTGAATGAGATCCTTCTGGGCCAAATAGTTCAGAAGCTGCACAGGAGATTTACATTCGTCCTTCACAGTTTGTGAGCTGTACAGCCTGATGAGATCCGCTCTGTTTGAAAAGACTGGGTCTTCTGTCCCGTAGTCTGAAGCAAACCTGTTAGCTCAGGCATTGATCTTCCCTAAATTATTATCTCCTGCTTCGACTGAAAGTCCGGTTTAGAAAATTCTTTCAGTATAGCTATTTTATCTAAACTGAGCTTAACTATTTTAGCTATTCAAAAGAATTCCAGTAATTTATAACTTGTGCCAAAAACTTCAATTTGGTGAGAAAGAGACTTTTTGACCAAATGGCTAGATCATTTAAATCTGCGGCTAGATTTGAGTAAATTTTACATATATTGTGTAGAATCACATCCTATTCAATATATTTCTGCACAAGACAATGGCTTTGCAGAATTCCAAAGTAATTCACAACTTGTGCCAAAAACTTCAACTAGGTGAGATAAACCCATTTTGATATAATGGCTTTATCTTTTAAACCTACTTTTAGATTTTAGTAAATTTGACACATATTTTCCATTTTGGAAGTTAGGCCAAGCAAGAGGAAAAAATAACTGCATAGCTGCACTTGACTTGCTAACTGTTTACTGTAACTTGCTATTGCTAATTATATTATTCTGTAGCAGCGTAGTAAGACGGATCCCTGGGGTCAACATTTCCCCGTCACAAGGCACTGTTTCTGTGTTCCTCACTTAATGTCTCTTTGCAGTCATTGTCAAATATGTAAAAGTTGTGTACGAAAAACATTATACACACCAGCTAAACTTTTTTTTTCATAAATTAAAGAAATTGAAAATCTCAATAGTGACATACACAGAGACAGCAATACAGTCTCAGTGCATAGCATGCCAGCACAGTTAGTATAATCGTTGTGCAATCCATAGTGGGCTCAGCTGGTTGTTGTGTCACCGCACGTCTCTTCAGCATATTTAAATGATGAATGTGAATTTTTTTTTCAGCAATTCTGAAAAAAAAAATCTAAAAATGGTGAACTTAAGTTGAAAATAACTTTATCGTACAAATCACTGAATAAATATAACCATTTAATTTATTTTTTTCATTTTACATTTTTTTCTTTCCATGATGACAGATGAAGCCCAGCCTCCCCTGCCTCTGCTGCTGCACATCACTGATATATATGTAAAACCCCACAGAAAATCTTTGGAGAGAGTTAAAAATCTGTGTTGCCCAGCGACAGCCCCAAAACATCACTGCTCTAGAGGAGATCTGAAGGAATGGGACAAAATACCAGCAACAGTGTGTGAAGACTTACAGAAAACGTTTGACATCTGTCATTGCCAGTAAAGGGTATGTAAGAAAGTATTGATATTAACGTTTGTATTTGACCAAATACTTAATATGATTTGCAAATAGATTCTTTATAAATCAGACGTGATTTTTTGGATTTTTTTTTCGCATTCTGTCATAATAGTCGAAGTGTAGCTATGATGAAAATTCAGGCCTCTATCATCTTTAAAAGTATGGCAACTTGTATTGAAATCCATTCATTTTTCTCAAAAGACACGTGCACAACAGGAAGGCCCATGTGCTGCTGATTTGGCCTAAAAAGGAAATATAAAGGACAAAGCGTTAGAAGTAAAAAAAAGGTTAGATTTCTTCAAAAGCTTTTGAATAAAATAAAATTATATTAGTATCTCTGGCTGAATTTTTATTTCATGACTGCCCACTATTGCCCTTCATTTTTTCATCAGATACTTTTTCAATACTTTTATTATTCATTATTTTTTATTATTTATTTTATTTATTTGCACAGTCTTAACACGTGTGTCCATAAAAAACAAACAGGAACATTTGTTCACAGAGACAGAAATGACAGAGAAATGGACCGACTCAACAACTGAAGCAAATGTTGTGGACAGAAAATTCTTCTTCTTCCCCTGTAGCGGATTAAATGAAGGCAGCTGCACTTCCCAAAGGTGTGGGTGAAAGGGGTACTGAACATGTCCAATGTACAACACGTGTCAAGCATTTCCCTCCGCTGATTTGAAAGAGGTTCAGAAAAAGAAGACAAATAATAATTAACGTTAATTTCAATTTATATTGAAAATGCAAGCGATTGTTTATTTATTTAATTCGTTCATTGTCTATTTATTTATTTGATTACTTATTTTCATATATTCATGGATTCCATCCCTGTCAGTCATTGGTTGATTTTTTTTTTTCAATTATTCATCTATTTATTTACTTTTTTTTTTTTTGCAAGATAGTGTAGCTTCTTCCTGAATAGAGATACCGACTCCTGCTGCTTCTTCTGCTTAATGAGTCAAACCCACACTGTACAAGCACCAAGCTTATTCCACTCTACGTGTATGTTTTATTGTGATGAATAGAGCAAGTGGTGGGGTTAATTAAATTGAATTAAATTAAATTAAATCAAATTAAATTAAATTAAATTAGAAATAGACAATACACTGATAGAAAGATATTGATATTGTATGCCTACCTGTTAGATGACGCGGAGGTCAACCATTTCCATCTAACCCTAATCTCTGTATTCTCCTCTCTCATTCCAGCTAACTTAATATCCAATAAACTTCATATTAACCTCCTGCCTGGCAACTCCAATTCCAGCATCCGTCTACAATATATATTCACTATCCCTCCTCTTTAGACGACCAAACCATCTCAGTCTGGTTTATCTGACCTTCTCTCCAAAACATCTAACATGTGCTGTTCCTCCGATAGACTCATTCCTGATCCTACCCATCCTGGTCACTCTTTGGGAGTGACCAGGATCTTCTCTTTCTGCTTCCGAACACGGCTTCCTCCTCTCCTTCTTTAACCTATCGTAGACGAGTTTCCATCGGTACCCTGTAGGTCATCTGTTCCAATGGCGGTCATTATTAATCTGGGCCCCGACCAATTGGGTATGAGATTCTTAGGTTTGATTCACATGTTTGGTTTCGGCAAAAGTTTTACAGCGGATGCCCTTCCTGATGCAACTCTGCATTTATCGTCTTGGGACCGGCTCACGGAGACACTGGCCCTTGTCGCCCTGAGGCTGCATTAATTAGTTTACATATTATCATCTTTGGAAAAAAAGAAAAAAAGAAGTTAAAGCTGGTCCCTATATAACGACTCCAGTTTTGTCAGGGAGTCGAGACGGAGGGCAATGTTTGAGTCTGAGCCTGATTCGAGTCAGACGGCGGATAAGAACGTTGAGGTAATTGAGGTTGTCGGCTGGAACGGTGAGGTCAAGGGGGTTATCATCTGCTCTTGACGCAAAACATGTATATAAATAAGGTAAATCGAGCACAGACGTCTGTCCTTGAGGGACCCAGACTACGTAAAACAATAGGAAAAATTACAAAAAAACATCTGTTGGTTAAGTGTGTTCCAACGATGCACAAAAATTTTATCCAATAAATGATATATTGACATTGTATCAGTCACAAGAGCGTTTATGAATAATAATCTTTAATATGTCAGTTAAACTGCAACACCTTTTTCTCAAATTCCTCCGATTAAGTCAGGCGTTTTGACAACCTTGATGTCTATTCAATGCTGAATGATCATTCAATGTATTAGAACACCTTTTTTGCTTTTGTAGATTCTGAACAACCACCTTATGCAATATTAAAAAAAAATAAAGGGACATGGTGCGGAAGCCAGATTATATTATAACAGTCAAGACCTTGACTTATGACTTTATTTTGTAAAATTACTAAACTAAAACTAAAATAAAATATTAATTTGTTCCATGACCGAGCTCGTAACTCATTTTTTATCAACTTAAATTTCCCCTTATTTAAATGAGTTGGAATGCTATCAATCTGTCCTAGCCTCCGGTTAATGATGTATTTATAGAAAGCAAAATGTTTTTTTATGAATAACAAATACTGTGTAAACAATAATAATATGTAATAATTAAGAATAGCACGTTATGCTATATATTTGCGCGAAACTTAATTAAGCTGTATCCCAATCTTCTGATGAACAAGTCAACAACACGCACTCTTCGCTTATGTTTTTCCATGATTTGAGGCTATCTAGTCGAACTCTTTTTAAACAGTACTTCACGCACAGCGTCGGCCACGTTGCCATCAAATGCTCCCCGCTCTTGGATCAGAGAGAAAAAAATCCCCTTTGTGACAATTTGTTTCTCAAAAAACTCATAAGTTGATGCATTCATAAGATTTTATGATTTTATTTCAATTAATGTTCAATAGTCTCCCTGAATTGTTGTTGATGGCGACTAGGGTTGCAGAAACTTCATTATTTAAACAGCTTTTCCTATACATAGGGTTGCAGGTCTTCACTTTAGAATAGAACCGAGCACCTTCTTCTTCGTCCACTCTCAATGTTTTTTTCCTTTTTTTAATATATATATTTCCCAGGATAGATGGTATTCAGCTCTCAGAAAAAAGTTAAATACAATTAAAAGCATACCTATATTTTGCAGGAGAGACCTTGAGAGTTCTACAATCAGCAGCCCCGCACCAATTTCTGAGGGACGAGAACAAACGTCCGCCAGCTCAAATTAATGGCATGACAGCTGAGCCCTTTTCTGCACAATCCTCATCAAATGCTGCTTTAAAAGGCCTTGTGGGCTAAAACCTTGACAGGTCAACGCGCAAAGTTGTTAGGCAACACAAAGAATAATATTTGAATTAATCCAACACACTGTGCTCCCCAATTAATTTTCATCGACCTTTCCTAAAGAATGGCTGAATAATTAAATAAGGAGTCTTCCGTGGACAAAATATAGAACAGGGAATGTGACCATTGCTTTTTTTTTTTTTATTTGATTTTTTTTATTCTTTTCATGATGGCATTCTTGATGGTTTTACTCATTTTGCTTAGCTGAAAGAGAAAATATCAGCAAATGAAGGACTGATTACATGAGGAGGATGTGAGAGATATTTTAGGCAAAAAACAATTAATTTTGAATTTTATTCCTTTGGAAATCATAGGCCCTCTGACATTCAGATATAGGTTTTACATAAACCACATGTTCATGCAATGATGTTCAGTACAAGCTATCCTAGCATTAATGATGTCTCAAGGACGCATTTGATGCTGATTAAAATCAGAAATTCCAAACATTTTTTTACAAACCATCTTACGTGGCAACCTTAAGTGGGATTTGACTATATCACAACACAGTTGTCTTAGCGACTTAAAGTTTCTTACAGAAAGCCCACATTCCCCCCAGAAAAAGCACTTGGAGGCTTTTATCAGGCAGATACTTTGGACAAATCAGAATGCCCCTACCCCAACCTCAACTGGTCGGGGTAGGAAGAGAAAAAGTTAGCGCGACATGACAGAGCCAGTATAAATACCCAGGGTACAAGGTGGTTTGTACCAATGATGATACCCTCCCAGATGCCCTTGTCTCTGGGCAACTGTGCGCAACTGTGCGTCCATTTGCAACATATGGCGTGAAATGTAGGCCACAGTCAAGCACGAGCCGGTCATTACATGCAATGGAAGTGGGCAAGCATCAAGTTCCAGTGGGCACTTGGCCTCACCCAGTTAGATCACGGAGTTGTGCGGAGAGGCGTGGTAGTAGCACCAATGATGCATAAAACATCCACAGGGTCCTTTCACAGTGGTTTGGCCAAGTGGCATGAACTGACAAGAATGCGTTACGCTTAAGCCCGCAACAGATGAAGGGCTCATGGACTCCAGTAGCTACCGAGAAGCTATGACTTGATTGCCGCAAAGAAGTCATACAACTGACGAAAGTCACCTGTGACAAAGCTGATATGGAGTGAAGTTGGGATCATGGTGTAGAAGAGCGGACCCTGTCGCCACTTGAGACAAGCTAGGAAATGGTGATGGTGGTCAGAGAAACAGCAATGTTTTTTTGTCAATCACAGTACTTGAAGATTTTGAATATCCACAAAGCACATGGTAAGCAGGGACTCAAGTTCAGCACACCTAAGGATGGAGCTTCTCATTCAGATCTGCTCAGGTCTGTTCAGAAAGCTATTGCTTGCGGGAAATTTTAGTGAGCTGGGTAATAAATCCAAAGTAAGCAGCATGTATTGGTGGGAGAGATATTAATTAGTTAAGGATGAAGAAATCCATCAAGAGACTCCACTTGTTATTGGACACCTCCAGAGGGCCGGGTACTCGGTTGTGTGGTTTGCGCAAGAAAAACGTCTTTGCTGCTGAACTCCAAAATGGATAGCTCTGTTCCAGAGTCGTCCATCATTGCAGGGTAAACAGTAAACACTCCAAGATATAATTGTTACACAGATAATGGTGACGGATGTTTGCGCTGGGAGGGTAAGTCGACACTCCTGTCTGGGTTCTTTATCTGCGAGGGTGTGTGCTCACCGTTCCCGAGTGCGTGGTGCGACTTCGCCTTTTGTGTGATTATGCAAATGCAATTAGATTCTCTTTATCTGTTCAAAGGCACCGGGATGAAAGCAAGGCGGACTTGACCCGCTACACGGCCCCCTCCTTTGGCGTCCTGTTGTTCGGTGCAGGAATACCAATGTTTCTGAATTAACCCACTGAGGCAGCTGGTGAATGGGCTCCATAAAAACGTAAGGGCGCTAGAGGGAGTATGGGGATTGGAGGAAAAGAAAGGTGCTAATTTCTTGATTCAAATCTTTGAAATCAACCAACTGTTTCATGCACTCCCACTTTGTTTTCCATTTCCAGGAAGAAATGGTAAATGTAAACCACACCTCACGGTTTTAAAATGGTCTTTGCTACAGAGCGCTAGCACTTTCGCACTAGAACGGCACAAACCAGGCCATCGGGAGCAACTTGGAGGTCAGTATCTTGCCTAAGGACATCAGCATCCAGACAGGAGATGCTGGGAATCCACTCCCCGACCTTCTGATTGGACAATGACCCTGATACTAAATGAGCCACGGCAGTCCTTCTATTTATTACATTTCATTTTTAAAAGTAGTTTCAGTTCTTGTACTGAAATTAGGTGGATGGATATCACATAGAAAAATAAATTTTTCGTTGGTTGATGGTTTATTTCCTATTGTAATCCCCGTAAAACGCAGCAACGATCTGTTGAAGCTATGAAAGGTACTGAATATCAATCCGCAAAGCAAAAATTGTAAATGGTCATTAGAAAGACGACTATCAAGGTAAGGATCAAATAACTTTATTTTATTTTTTTCCATAACATATTCCAACCTTGCACTGGGTCTCATGTAGTAAGTTGTCCATCCTTCATTTTTTGGTGTTTTCTATTTCCCCATCAAGTCAGAAAAAGGACATCCATTAAGAATTCCATTGTGAAAACGTCATCCGGCCAAGGCAGAAGGCAACCCGTGTTGAACTTGGATAAGTCCAAGGGGTTTTTTTGGCACTGGGAACAGATCATTTGTCCTCATAACCCCCCACCAAGTGCTTGCTCTTGGGGGGAATGTTGGGTTTTCTGTAAAGAGTCATGCTCCAGACTTCCTCTAAATGAACATTGTCATATACAGACCACTTAGTTGTGATTTGGCACCAACCTAACTTGATTGACTTCACTTATTGAGATCCTGGTCAGTTTTGATTGTTCACAGATTTTGTGTGACCCTTTATGCTTTATTTCCCATTTTGACCCCCGTCAAATGCAGCAATAAATCTTTCGTGCTAGGATAAACAATGATGAATATTAATCGGCAAACATGTGGTTAATGTAAAACAAAGTATGAATGGTTATCAGTGACCCTAATTTTGACATAGTTTTTTAATTTCTGTTTTTCACCGCCAACATATTCCAACCTTTGGCTGCGCCTCACGCACTCAGTAGTCAGTAGTACTCAGTAGTTTTCTTTTTCCATATTAAGCTTGTATAAGGACATCCATAAAGAATTCAATCCTTTCCATTTTAATCACAATCAAATGCAGCAATAAATCTTGGAAGCTAAAAAAATACTGAATATGAATCTGCAATGTAGAAACTGTAAATGGCCGACTTTAGACCCAAGGATTAATTTTTTTTATTCCAACCTCACTCTGCGCAATGTGCATTCAGTGATTGATCCGTCATTTTTGGAAATATTATTTTTCCTGGTCAAGCAAGGTAAAGGACATCAGCTTAAAATGGAATTTTGAAAACCCAGATTGGTCGAGGCAGAAGACTGCCTGAGTTGCTCCAATCTCATCCAGGTTTTCTGCAATGGAGGTTTCCAAAAGTGCACCCCCATGGGCGCTTGTGTCTGGGGATCAATTTAGAGAGCTTGCTCAACATGGATATGACACTCTTGTGATTTGACTTGATATATCATTCCTGGCATTTCAGTCTTCTTTTTTCTCCAACACGGCCCATGGATACCCCACCCGGTTGTGATTTCTTTTGGTCGCATTGGCGCCAAACCTTTGTTTTCTTCTTCATAGCCTCGTTGGTGAAAAAAAAAAAAAAAAGCGACAAGCAATCATTCTCTCTCAATCTGAAGGAACATGGGAATCATTTGTCTATTTATTCATTTTTTTTGAGAATTTCATTTCATCCACCTCTCTCAACCCCCTGCTGCACCGTAAAAAACGCAACAGCCGTCGGCTGAATCCACACCAACTGAAACATTGTTCAGGTGCCGAGCAAAGTGGATGACTCATGTGTTACTTAACAAGACGGCTGCTCCGAATGAGCGCGGACGGTGAAATAGATGAGGGACTCTCGAGAAAATAAAAAGTAAAATGAAGGAGAGCAAACGTGATATTTTCTCCGTCCTTCCCGTCTTTTGGGAAAATAGGAGAGGCCAACAGCAGCAGTCCTGCTCCCATCTTTGAACGCTCTCTGCTCAGAGACGAGGTTTCATCCTGGCTTGCCGGAGACAAGGCTGTCCAGTCGAGACGATGGGGAGGGATATGCAAAGCGACGGCGGCAGCTTTTGGTGTAGGAGTGAGTCTGGGAGGAGGCCGGTGAGTGCGGGGGTGGCGGGATTTGCATTGCAGGGATTGGAGGGCTGTGTGCGTAGGTGGGCGGTGGCAGAATTTGTCGTGTGCAGGATGAAACATTATTGGGACGGAGAGTGAAGTTCGCTTTTTCTGCCGGCGAGTATGCACATTTGTTTTTTTTAGTTCAGGTTTCATAGATTTTTATTTTTATTATAATTGTAGAGAAATTTCTTGTAACTTGGCCTTGTGGCATCCCCCCATTTTTTAAATTAATTTATTGTGAAGAATCATTGATACATAGTACTTCATATAAAAGTTAGGTGTGATATTTCCTTCTTCTCCTGCTTTCCTCTCAGCTTGTCCCTTCAGGGATCACCACAGAGAATCAACCATCTCCATCTCGACCGATTTTCTGTATTCTCCTCTCTCACACCAACTAACTTCATGTGTGAAGTTATCAATAAATCTTCTCTTTGGTCTTTTTACAAACCTCCTTACAGTTCCAATTCCAGCAACCGTCTACCAACATATTCTCTATCCCTCTTTTGTACATGACCGAAACATCTCAGTCTGGCTTCTCTGACCTTCTCTCCAAAACATCTAACCTGTGCTGTTCCTCTGATGGACTCATTCCTGATCCTATCCATCCTGGTCACTCCCAAAGAGAACCTTAGCATCTCCATCTCTGCAACCTCCAGCTCTGCTTCCTGTCTTTTCATCAATGTCACTGTTTCCAGGCCACACAGCATCGCTGGCCTCACCACTGTCTTGTACACCATTCCTTTCATTCTGGCTGATAATCTTGTATATCTCATCGTGCTCCTGACTCTCCACCATTCTAACCTGCTTGAACCCGTCTCTCCACTTCTTCTCCACACTCTCCGTTGCTCTGGACTGTCCTCTCCTTCTTTGACCCACAGTAGCCCTATTTTCACTGGTGCCCTGTGGGTCATCTGTACCAATGGTGGTCGTTGTTTAACTGATCTGATCTGAGATTATTAGGTTTGATTTGCATGTTTGTTTTTTGCAAAAGTTTACCCCGAATGCCCTTCCTGACACAACCCTTGGCATTTATCTGGGCTTTGGACCGGCTCAGGGAGACAATGGCCCGTGCCCCCTCAAGGCTGCATTAGTCATTATATTTCCAATTACTTTTAATATAATATATTTCAATAAAACCCCATTTATGCTTTTTTTTGTATAGCTTTGTTTTTTTTTTTTTTTAATGACGAGTCGTTAATTATGTTGTGCTTTGCATGAAACATAAATTAAGTTTTAGCATTATTTTAATTTTCAGTGAAACTTCAAGCTATTTGCAAGTAATGAAGTGCTTAGTATTTAAGATACCGACTTGCTGACTCTTTGTGGGTATTTTTGTCCAGTTCACATTGTTTCACATTGTCACATTGCCATTCAACCCGAAGGAATGACACAGGTCCCTCTTACCCTCGGCTCTCCACCCACAGGAAGGGCCAAAGAGGTTGGCTACAGTGTAAACTGGGAGGTAGCAAGAGCGGGGTACCGTGGCGGTCTGATCCTCGGCTGCAGAAGCTGGTTCTTGGAACATGGAATGTCGCCTCTCTGGCGGGGAAAGAGTACGAGATGGTGCACGACACTGAGAGATTTTGACTAGGTATAGTTGGACTCACCTCGACGCGCAGCTGGGGTCTGGAACCAGGTCTCTCGAGAGGGGCTGGACTCTTTTTTTATTCTGGAGTTGTCCCCGGTGAGACAGGGCGGTCAGGTTTAGGCATATTGATTGCCCCGCATCTCGATGACTCGGTTGGGGTTCAACCCAATGGATGAGAGGGTAGCCTACCTCTGCCTTTGGGTGTGGGGACGGTTTCTGCTTGTTGTTTGCTGTTATGCACCAAACAACAATTCAGTTTACCCACCCTTTTGGGGGTCCCGAGAGGGGCTGCTAGAGAGCACTCCTCCCTGGGACTCCCTATTTCTACTGGGAGACATCAACGCTCATGTGGGCAATGACAGTCCGATCTATAAGGGTGTGATTGGGAGAAAGGGGTCCCCCGATATGAACCCAAGGGGTGTTTTGTTATTGGACTTCTGTGCTTGTCTCTGATTGTTCATAACAAACACAATGTTCAGGCAAAATGGTGTCCATATGTGCACTTGACATCAAAACAACTGTTCTTTGGTCGACCTTGTGGTCATATCGTTCGACTTGCAGCTTCATGTCCTCACCTCTCAGTTCAAGAGAGGGGCGGAGCTGTCTACTGATCACCACCTGGTGGTGAGGTGGCTCCAATGGTGGGGGAGGATGCCGGTAAGACCTGGAAGAGGGTCTGCTGGGAATATCTGGTAGAGTCACCTGTCAGAAGGAGTTTCAACTCACAGCTCTGGCAGAACTACAGCCACGTCCCAAGAGAGGTGCTGGATACATAGTCCGAATGGGCCATGTTCTGTGCTTCCATTGTTGAGGCAGCAGACCAGAGCTCCGTTCTTAAACCGGTCGGCCCCAGTAGGGGCGGCAACCCTTGAACCCGCTGGTGGGTTCCAGTGATGGGGGAAACTGAAGAGGAGGTCCTTTCAGGCCTTTCTGGCCTGTGGTGCTCCAGAGGCAGCTGAAAGGTACTGGCAGGCCAAGCAGAGCTGAGCATCGAGGGGATTCTGGAGTGGACGCATCTGTTCCCGTGACTGAAGTTGCTGAAGCAGTAAAAAATCTCTTCAGTTACAGGGCCTGGGAGCCCTGATTTCCTCCAAGCTCTGGATGCTGTAAAGCTGTCCTGGCTGACACGCCTCTGCTGCACTGCATGGATGTCAGGGACGGTGCTGCTGGACCGGCAGACCAGGGTGGTGATCCCCCTTTTAAAAAGGGGGATGGGAGGGTGTGCTCCCACTACAGGGGGATCACACTCCGTAGCCTTCCTAGTTAGGTCTCTTCAGCGGTGCTGGATCTATACCCTCGGCAGGGTCCTCCAGGGGGCATGGGAGTTTGCCCAATCAATCTCCATGTGATATGTGGACCTGGAGAGGGGAGTATGTGATACCGAACCCCATCATACGGGCTGTTCAGTCCCTGTATGATAGTGTCGGAGCTTGGTCTGCATTGTCAGTTGTAAGTTGGACCCGTTTCCAGTGAGAGTTGGACTCCGCCAGGGCTACATTTTGTCAGCAATTCTGTTCATAACTTTTATGGACAGAATTTCTAGACACAGTCAGGGTGTCCAGGGGACTGGGGTTTGGTGGCCCCAGGAGTCTCTGCATTTTGCAGATACTGTGGTTTTGTTGGCTTCATCAAGCCATGATCTCTAGCTCTCGCTGGAAGGGTTCGCAGCTGAGTGTGAAGTGACCCGGATGAGGAAGAGGACCTCCAAATCCAAGACCACAGTGCTCAACCAGAAATGGTTGGAATGCCTACTCCGAGTTAGGGAAGAGGTCCTGCCCCTGGAGGAGGAGTTCCAGAATTTCGGGGTCTTCTTCACGAGTGAGGGAAGAATGGAATAGGAGATCATCAGGCGGATCAGTGCGGCGTCTGCAGTGATGGGAGACCGGTCTGTCATGGTGAAGAAGGTGCTGGGCAAAAGACGAAGCTGTCAATTTACCAGTCGATCTACATTCCCTGCCTAATTTATGGTCACGAGCTGTGAGTAGTGACCGAAAGAACAAGACCGCGGATACAAGCAGCTGAAATGATTTTCCTTCATTTGGTGGCTGGACTCTCCCTTAGAGATAGGGTGAGAAGTTGGTTATCTGGGAAGAGCTTTGGGTAGAACGGCTGCTCCTCCGCATGGAGAGGAGTCAGGTGAGGTGGCTCGGGCATCTGGTCAGGATGCCTCCTGGACGCCAACTGGGGGAGGTATTTCGAGCATGTCCATCTGGGAGGAGAACACGGGGAAGACCCAGGAAACGCCCCGGGGTCATCCCAGAGGAACTGGACCATGTGGTGGCGGAGAAGGAGATCTGGGCCTCACTGCCCCGGCTGCGGCCCACACTACCCGAGTCCAGATAAGCAGGGTAAGATGGATGAACGGATATTTCTTTTTATGTATTATATATATAAACATGTCCAGATTTCTGAATGAGGAAATATGTATGATATGAAAGTAATACATTTGATATATGTCAGACGCAATTTCACACTTGTCGTATTTATTATGTATGATATTATGTAAAATTATACATATTTACATTTTACATTCATAAACATATATTTTTCATTTATTTTTTATTTTTTTGGATACATTCTGCATCACATTTCTTTTAGGTCTTGTGGCTTAGATGATAAAAAAATAAATAAAATAAAAACATATGTACATATATGTGTTTATATACATGTATGTATATGTATAAATATATGTACATATTTACAAGTTAGTTTTAGCTACTTTTCCCGTCACTTTTCCCTCTTGGCACCTCTAGAAACAGGTTACCGCTGCCATTTTGTTAAGGAACAGCCACGTTTTTTTTTCGTCAGCGTCGCACAGGGTTTCAGGAACCCCCCCATTGTTCTCTTGTTGGCTCCGACATCATCATCATCCAGTCGATGAACAGTAGCACGGGAGCGGGGAGAGGCGGGTGAAAGGAGAGATGACCTCAGTCGGAATGAATGTGGTCCACCGAGCTGAGTGCCTCCGAATAACTTAAACAGATTAGAACATCGGAATTGGATTAGAGGGCTGCTCTTGTTTAAAGTTTCTACTTATGAACAAAGACGATCCCAAATGAAAGCCAAACGGCCGGGACAATGGACGCCCGAGTGGAGGCTGGAGGGTGGGTCAAGGTCTGCGGGATCCAGTTACTCTCAGACTCAGTCATTAAATGAAGGACCCCAGATTTGTTGAATTTCCTTTCACAGGTTGACATACTCATTTGCGGGTTTAGTAGAAAAATAAGAAAACAATCCTTTTCTGACAGAGAATATAGAAGAGACCGCCCTGGCATAGACATGCAAATGTATGTCTATGCCAGGGCGGTCTCTTCTATAATAGCACAAACCAGGGAAACGTGAAGCAAAGTTGGAAAAACGAATAAACACACTAAATATTCGAGATGAAGCTTCGAGCAAGAAGCAAAACATTAAAAAAAAATAAATTGGATGAAGCAGTAACTGGTGGGGTTTCATAGCAGCATTGATTGAGGGTGCTTTCAGATTCCTCTCCCTCACTAATCTCATTCTCCGACAGCGTCTGTTTTGGGGCTGCAATCCATATATATATATATAAATATAATTGTATTTTTATGAAAATGAAAAAAAATAAGAATGCAAATTCAATTCCAGAGGTGGCTCTTAAAATTCCTTTTTCTGCCTGTATCAACCTCAATCATTGATGGATGGACGGATGAATGGACTTACGAGAGGAAGAATGGACTAGAATGGACAGATGAGAGAATGGATGGATGGATGGATGGATGGAAATAGGAGAGGAAGGATGGATGGATGGATGGAAGGACAGATGTGCTCCATGCATGGGACTGATTTGTTGGAACAATGTTTAAATTTTGCGGTTGGATGGAAGGATGGAGGTATTGACAGAGGGATGAAATGATAGACCAGGGGTCGGCAACCTTAACACC
Source organism: Fistularia commersonii (assembly GCF_037954325.1). Lineage (NCBI taxonomy): Eukaryota > Metazoa > Chordata > Actinopteri > Syngnathiformes > Fistulariidae > Fistularia > Fistularia commersonii. The sequence goes on from NC_141314.1 coordinate 2,581,149, forward strand.
CAAAGAGCCATTTGGACCCGATTTCCACGGAAAAGAAAACCCTGGGAGCCGCAATTACTTTTTGACGTCTAAAATAAAAGTACCACTGTATATATTGCTTTTTCTTACCTTTACACTTTGCATAAACAACTATCATTAAACGATCATTAAATGTTCTATTTTGTTTCTTTAAAAAAAAAAAATTCTTACATTTCTCCATACCTGGGGTTGAAAGTCTCAACATGTTTATTTTGAACGACGAAAAATAATAAGTATAATCTTATAATATTTCAAGATCACAATAATCTTCCACTTTTGAACTAAAATAAAAATAAAGGAACTAAATCAAATAAAATACACTTCTATTAAATACTTATAATTTATTTTTCCAAGCCACTCGGAGCGGCAGTGTAAGGATGAAAGTGCAGCATGCGGCTCCGGAGCCGCAAGTTGCCGACCCCTGATATAGACAGATGGATGGATGACAAACAATTAGACCCATCAAAAGATGTATAGACATACGAGAGGATTGAAGGGATGCTTAGACGGAGAAATGGGAGTTAAAATCTGAAATGTGGACGGCTCAAACCTCATTCTAGTCCCTGCTGACCTTCTTCCCATCCAGGCCTACTGCGCAGCCCTGTGCCTCCAAAGCCCAGAAATACAATGCCGTCGCGTCCTCGTCCATTTTCGGGAGTCTTCAACTCACCCGTCTGCTGCCGATCCAGCACACACCTGCATTTAACCTGGTAAAAACCTTGGAGTCCGCTCGGCCTTCATTTGAAAGCTACTTTTACGGACAGGGGTGTGGGAGTCGCCTGTTAATTTTCTTCTAATTTCATCATGTTGAAAATACTTTTTTTGGAAGAGAAAACTCAAAGCTGTCGTTGAAAAAGAAATAAATAAATCATGCTCTCACTCACATGAATGCTCCCTGGGTAATCCCTTTTTTTTTTTTTTTGCTTCCCCTCAGTCGCTTCCTCCCCTGTGCGTCCTCAGTGTAGATGCCATTACGATTGTATTATTGCAGGGTTACTGTCTGCAGAGATAACATATCCCGTTTCGGGGTAAGCTCCGGGGAGTCGCCGCAAGGAATGCGAGGATATGATTGACGAAGCCCAGAAAAGCTGACCGGTCGAGCTTGTGGCTTAGAAGTGTCTCCGTCAGTAGGACAGGCGTCTGCAGGAGCTGTGTCCGACTGAAAAGGTCTTTTGCTCTGTAGCCGCGGGACTTACTGCATGGGTGTCATGATACATGCACCTACATGCAGTCGGAGGATGATAGGATAGTATATTTGTGTCGATGTTAGTGACTGGTGAAACATAAAATAAATATATGAATAAATTAAATGAGTCCTTTTGGATTCAATGGTATAGCGCAATATTGGCATCAAGCTGTCTTCTTCAGTCACAGTTGTGAACACACACACACAAAAACACACGCACACACGCACACACATATATATACACACAAAGTGTCCAAAAACATACAGTACATTAACACATCACAAGTGAGTGAGCAAGTGAATGGTTATATGTCTATATGTGTCCGTGATTGACTGGCGTCTTGTCCAATGGACGCCGGGACAGGCTTCTGCCCAACCACTCAGTGTATTTAATATATAAATGAATGAATTAATCAATAATGAATGAATGCTTCTTTTTTTTTTATCTGTTATTATCATTATCGTTATTAAAATAAAAGTTATTTTTGATACATGAATGTTTAACTTAGATACAAATACAAATTAAGCAAAGACTAAATATATGTGTTTTACACCAAATAAATGTAGGTGTGTATTTTGATACCTTAAAATCAAGTGCAATATGTTTTCGATTTGAGTTCATCAAAATACCCTCTGCATCAGGTTGTGAAATTAAAACTATCAAGAGAATCAGTCCAGTATTATTGTTTTACTACGATTTGATTGAATATTTTTTCTTTTTTTTTGGATCGTGTCTAATTATGAACTGTGTGAATTTCACAAGAACAGGATTTTCTGATTTTGTATTGATTAAACATAATTCAGGCTATGAGGTCAGGGCCTCCTAACAACACTTTGAGCACATCTGCATTTGTTTAATGAGGGTGTTTTATATTTGCACACACCCGCCCCGCAAAAAAAAAATCAAATTTTTGGATTATACAAAAGAAATATTTGTGTTTTAGCCAGAGCAGAATTAAAGTCTTGCATTGAGCCTCAGCTACTCTGAAGTTACCTGGAAGCGGGGGGTGTTCTGGTTGTTCAGTAAACTATTAATTTCATCCTATAATCAACATTCTCATAGAATATTGCGGTTTTCAGCAAGAAAAGTTGCAATCATTACAAGCTAGCTTTTATTTGTTTGTTTGTTTCCTTCAGCTGCGAGCTAAATCAAAAACGTTAACCCCAATGCCCCGCATGTATCCGGTAACCAAGACAGCAAGATTATCCGCTGGATTAGCTAAATCTGTTCGAATCTTCAGTCATCTTACTTTCCATTGACATCTCGAACAAATGCAGAGCCTCTTTATACGACAGAGTTTGCACTAAGGCTTTGCCCGACTCAAACAAATACTACAGCTGAGGTGAAGCGAAGCAAATAGAGCCAGCAGTTCTGGAAGCTGCAGTCATTGTGAATACCGTTGTATTTTTTTTTTTTTTTCGTGTGGGAAAATAAACCATCCAGTTAATAACAAACCAGTTATATTCCGACAAGACTTTGTCGGTAAATGCAGCGTGTTCGCCCTCCGCTGCCTTGCTCAACAGCAAGATAATAAAATGTCACAACAGAGGCAATTCATAAAGGTGTGAAAAAAGTCATTTAGGCAGTGTGGGGATCAATTTTAATTGTATTCTACAAGTCTTTTTAAATTAACATAAATAATAAAAACTTAAAAAAATGAATAAATAAAAAGCTCTAAACGCAAACATGTAAAATTATATTTAGACAAACAAATCATTTAAAAATATACAGATAATAATGGAAAAATATACAGATAATAATGGAAAAAATCTATGTGCATACGCACATACGTAACATACATATACATAAAGGCATACATACATAAATACACACAACTATATGTATGCATAAATACATACAGGACATACGTACATACCGTAAATGAAAATATTTAAATGTTAAAAATTGGTGATCAAATGCATTTTTTATGTGACCATGTACATGAAAAAAATGGAGTTTAATAAACAGTAACCACCTGACCAATAATCATGTTTTTTCTTCGTATTTTTTGTTGCAGCTTGATAAAGAGAAGCCTCTACATATTTACAGTAAAAACATCACAAGCAACATAACCGCAAAACAGTCGGCCACAGTTGCTTTTTTCAGTGAAGCCAATCGGCTCTGTCACTCCAAATGGTCCTGGAGTAGATTTAAGTTTTTAAGATTTAAAGGAAGAAAAAAAAAACTTAATTTACTCATATCCATTTTTATGTAAAGAACATCAGTGAAATGTGTCCACTGCATTGAATCCATCATGAATATATAAATTATATACTTCAACCTGAGGTGGTGCTCTTATTCTTGAAGTTATTGGTGAAGAACATCTTACTTTCCCTCAGGGCAGATTTAAAAACTATAATGAGCACAATTTGTTTAAGAATTATTCCATAAATATCTCATGGCGTGCCGGCAGCTATGTGATCTGTCTAGATGGCGGGTTGGTTTCTTCTTTTCTCCTGATTAGGGGTGATAGATTTAGCAGTTAAGGTGCAATTTCGATTCACAATATCCGAACTGCACATCTTCAGCCGCGTACACAGCGTGTGAAAATAAATTACAAAAATCAAATTAATGTTCTCTGTGTAAAATTTCAAATTGGTGCATAGAAATATAATTGGATCTGTATATATAACTATCAATATGTATGAATTGAATCTCATATTTATATGTATGTATATATGTATTTTTTTTTCAAATTTCACATTTATTCAAATGTTTTTCAATTTTTTTTCAAATTAATTTAACTCAAAAAAAAAAAAAAAATCAAAATCTGTCATACTCAAAAACCAAAATGTTGCTCTTTTCCTGGTCATCTCCCTTAAAAATTATTTATTATTCTATTGATTATTAATTTATTTTCTTCTTATCATTTTCCAACAAAAGGGGAAAAATACATGAACCAAATAATGCAAAAATAAATTAAATGTGTCAACTAACAGATAAATAAAGCATATCAAAATAAGTGATTGCATATATTCATATTTAAATACTTAAATGAATTGATAATGGATGCTGGTTGTTGGGAAAAAATGTATTTTGTATGAAATGTTGAATATATCGTAAGAGGTTTTTCAAGGATTGACTCATCCGAGAGTCAGTACTTCTGCACTCTCCCGGAATTGTCACACAAATACAACACAATTATCACAGCCAGTGACTTTTGGAGTAAATTACAGTCTCAGCATGTGTGCAGGCCCAACAAACAAGGCTTGACAGACTTTAAGTGCTTCAAAAGTCTGATATTTTGTATGAAAGAGTAACATTTAAAACCACCTGCTGATGTATTATACCAAATGCAATGCCAGGAAAAAAAATAAAATAAAAAGTGCTGCTGATAGGATTTAAAAGTGATTTGGATATATTCCTTCCTTTCTGTCCTAATCTAGCTGGTTCTTGCTTTTTTTCAACATATGACCCAACCAACTTGGACGGTTGGTCATTGTGAGCCTTTTTGGACGATTTGATAATACTCTGATCATAATTTTAAAAGCTGCATCCAGCCTCAGCTTTTATCTGATATGATAATAGACCTGAAATAACGTATTAGTGATATCAGTATGATGATTGTCATAATAATAATAATAATAATAATAACAATAATTATAATAGATACATGCTATGTTTGTATATTTTAATAAAGGAATTTGCAGAAATAAGATAAAATGAAAAAAAAGCCCTCCCCCGCCAAAAAAAATCATTAACCTTAGGAAACTGTAGATGAGATGCATTATCAACATTTTCAAATGGCCATTTTCGAATAAAAAATAAAGTAAAATAAAAAATAAAGAATCTACAGTCGGTGAGCCCTTGGCATTTCTCCGTGCATACACGTCTGCCTGCTTATGTAAGACGCCGCGTGTGTGACACAGCAGGTCGGAGTTTCAAGTCGAGGCATGAAATCCATCTTCTTCCCAGGGTTGCAAATGCACTCTTACCCACATCAACTTATGTCAACCATTTAGGCCCTTCCGTCTTAAATCTGGGTCTCCGGCTGCCCGACAAGTCAGACAACGGGATTACAATTCCACATCCATCGCTCACTCTAACTAAAGCCTTTAATTCCCTGTTACACAAAGCAGAAACAACCCTCCCTCGCAACCGCTCGGAAAAAGTCAAGGAATGAAAAAAAAAAGGAGTTTGGAAAGTTCTTTGTGAGCGAGCCAACAGCCTGCAGTAAGTTTGCTGTGCTTTGATGAACAGTAACTGCTGCCGCTGCCGCTGCTGCTGGTGCTGCTGCTGCTGCTGCTGCTCGCTTTAACCGATCAACCCGGTACTCAAAAGTCTGACTTGTGAGTTTCATTGTGTTGCCGATTAACCAGCAATTAGACGGGTCCCGCACCGTAACATATACCCAGCTGACAGAGACACACAAGCAGAGAACAAGCAGACTGTATTATTGACTGTACAAGCAGAGTTTCCAAATAATTTATCTTTTTTTTATCTATCTATCTATCTATCTATCTATCTATCTATCTATCTATCTATCTATCTATCTATCTATCTATCTATCTATCTATCTATCTATCTATCTATCTATCTATCTATCTATCTATCTATCTACCTATCTATCTATCTATCTATCTATCTATCTATCTATCTATCTATCTATCTATCTATCTATGTTTCTTTTTGTTCATAACTGTTATACCTGGCTTAATAATTACTTAGCATTTAAAAAAATTTGTACGGTTGGAAAAAAATAAAATAAAGAAAAAAACAAGATAAATGATTCATCGAAAACATTCCAAATGAAACCAATTCACACAAAAAAAAAAACAAAAAAAAAAAAAACCTTAGTTTTTGAAAAGCTTGACTAATGTTATTTGTTGGTTCCTTAGAACGATGTAATTAAACAGCACTAATGTGGCCGGATTAATGTTTGGGCAAAAATAATTTCCAAACAAGAGCCCCCCCTGAATAGATTTTAATAGCTTGCATTATTTGTTTGTTCACTGTGTTATTTAATGATTTCAGACAGCACAGAATGTGATGGTGGTCTTTTGGATATAAAATGAGAATAGATTAATTAATTGAAAAAATAAATAAAATAAGTATTTAATCCATACTTTAAAAACTTGTAAATTAAGTAAATAAATAAAAAAAAATAACATTAAAAAAAAATAAAATATACAGAACCTGAAATATTACACATGTCCTTTGTGGAATCCTGGAAGAGTGAATACAGGTTTCTAGTTTGTTTTTTTTATTTAATTATTTTACTCCTTTCTCAAGCCATTTATTCTATCATAACTTCATTTTTGTCCATTTTTGGTATCTCTTCAACATCTATTTTGAAGACAAAAACCTTTCAATTAGCGAGTCTCTAATTAATAATTGTCAATATAAATGAATTAATAAGTCCAAATCAAAACCCAGGTAATAATAATTGACCACGTAGAGCCATATATCGCTCTTTTTAAAAAAAAGTTCAAATAAATATATGCATATATGATTGGAATGGTAAACAGTGAGTAGTGGTTTTTAGTCTGTTTTGAAGACAAATCCAATCACCCAAACTTTGCTGTTCTCAAAATCTTAGAAATTAAGCAGAGACTTATTCAGAAAAAAATCACCTCCAGTGACTTCCTCTGAGGCAGCAAGATAAACATGTAAAATACTCAAAACGTCCCAGTCGCACAACGTAAAAATGCTGTTCACATATGAGTAGAAAATTAAAAGTCAACTAAATAAATAAATATAAGCCAAATAAATAAGAATCAGAGTTTATCCCTTATTGTGGGGAAATCCTTTCTCTGCAATGAACTCATAATGGATAAGCAAAAGCAGTAGCCTGCCATCCATCAGCAAAAAATAGCGTATAAAAGTGGAAAAACAAAAGATAAAAACTTAAAAATGTAAAATGAAAAAAATACTAAGAGCAAAATGATGAATATACGTAAAAATAAATAAAATGAAAATAAAAAATAGAAAAAAATAAATTAAAAAATAAAATAAAAACAAAAAAATAACAATATTTTGCAATAAAAATAATGAAAAATAAATATTAAAACATAAAAAGGAAAATTAAAAAAAAAATGAAAATAGAAAATAAAATGTAAATATAATCAAATATAGTGAAAATAGAAAATAATTAATAAAGAAATTAATTAAAAAAATGAAAAAAGAACTAATAAAAATTATATGAAATGTAAAAAATAAGACAACTGAGAAATTACAAATTGAAAATTAAAAGTGAATACTGGATTTGAATAGATTCCTTTCAGTTCAGGAAAGAAAAAGTAAGAAAATAGAATTTTAAGAAAAATAAATACATATAAATGATATGCATATATACAATCAAAGATAGATAAAGCTTTGATTGTCACCATTTTTTTTTTTTTTTTTTAATTTTATGTGAATCAGTCTCTTGCGCCTCGGAAGTGGAATCACCTCGCTGCTCAAGGCAGACACCCATCTGAAAGATGAGATCAGTGATCCAACTCCTCAGCTACCTAAACCCCTACGAATCAGTGCCACCTTAGCTTTCAACTAATATTCTCTCAGCTCCTTGTAAGTGATCTAAGTAGATGAAAATCATCCCACTCACCCCCCTTGCCCGAAACTTACCTTCGCTATTGAAGACACTTGAAAGGCGACGTAATTCAGACGTGCAGATTCCCTGTCATCCGGGTCACAACATCCGCTGATAAATCCTACCTTATTGCCGAGATATTTCACCCTCTCGTGCATGAGGTTTTCATCAGCTTTGAGGAAGAAACGAATGCATTGCAAAAATCAGGCGGTAAAACAATGTTCGACACGCTATTGCTTCCTGCAGTAACTACAATTGTTGATATTCAAAACCTTAGAAAAAGAGCAGCCTAGATATATGCAGGGATATTTAGATGAAACTAATTTTTATTTTACTTTGAAACCTTTTTACAGATTTATATGCAGGTTTTTTTGTCACGAAAATAGACACCAAGCAAACCAATAAACGCAAGAGATTATCCGACATGGTCCCTGCTGAATGTATAATTTTTCAAGCAGTGCCGGGGGACTCTGGAGAGGACACACCAATTTCCGGGGCTGAAGTTGCTGAAGCAGTCAAAAGGGCAGTAGCAGGGCCCTGGGGTTGGTTGAGGTCTGCCCTGGGTTCCTCAAGGCTCTGGATACTGTAGGGCTGTCCTGGCTGACACACCTCTGCTGCATTGCGTGGATGTCGGGGACAGTGCCGCTGGACTGGCAGACCGAACTGGTGACCCCCTTTTTTAAAAAGGGGGAACGGAGGGTGTCTTCCAACTACAAGGGGAATCACACTCCTCAACCTCCCTGGTAAGGTCTATTCAGCAGTGCTGGAGAAGAGGATCCGCCGGGTCGTTGAACCTTGGATCAAGTAGTAGTGTGGTTTTCATCCTAGTCACGGAACAGTGGACCAGCTCCATACCTTTGGCAGGTATGCTCAACCAGTCTACATGTGTTGTTGACCTGTATGCTCAACCAGTCTACATGTGTTGTTGACCTGGAGAAGGTATTTTCCGTGTCCCACAGAAGGGGGGGAGACTTCAGGAGTATGGGGTAGCAAAACCCATCATTTGGGCTGTTCAGTCCATGTATGATAAGTGTCGGAGTTCAGTCTGCATTGCCAGCTTTAAGTCGGACCCGTTTCCAGTGAGAGATGGACTCCACCAGGGTTGCCCTTTGTCACCAATTCTGTTCACAAGCTGAAATGGCCCAAAAGGCAAAGCTCTCAATTTACCGGTCGATCTATGTTCCCACCCTCACCTACGCTCACAAGCTCTGGGTAGTAACCAAAAGAACGAGATTGCGAATACAAGCGGCCAAAATGAGCTTTCTCCACAGGGTGGCCGGACTCTCTCTAAGAGATAGGGTGAGTTTTGTCATCTGGGAGGAGCTCGGAGTAGAGCAGCTGCTCCTACACATAGAGAGGAGTCAGATGAGGTGGCTCGGGCATCTGGTCAGGATGCCTCCTAGATGCCTCCCAGAGGTGGTATTCCAGGTGTGTCCATCTGGGAAGAGACCAGGGGGAAGATGTGGAGGACTCCAGGACGCGATGGAGAGCCCATGTCTCCAGGCTGGCCTGGGGTCCCCCAGAGGAGCTGGACCATGTGTGTGGGGAGAGGGAGGTCCGGGCCTCACTGCTCAAGCTGCTGCCCCTGTGACCCGACTACGGATAAATGGGGGAAGATGGATGGATGGATGGATTATTATCTATAAATCAGAAATTAATACAAAATAAATAATAAATGATAAATGATAGATGGTAAATAATAGATAATAAAAAACATCAGGTAGTCAAGACGTTTAGAAGGGTTATTATGCAGTCCAAGAGATTTGCCTGTGTTTCATATTAATATGAAATTTGACATGTCTTATGCAGCAAGTAATTTTTGAATTAATTTTTGAATTATATATATAAATATACATACATACACACACATACATATATATATATATATATATATATGTATGTATGTACTCATTCTTTTTCTATAAAAAAATAAATTAAGAGAGAAAAATCTTTAAATGAGAAAGAAGGAAGTAAGCACACTGTTGCTAGGGAACCATGCTTTTGAATGGCATGTAGTGTTAGCACGTTAGCGTCGGCTGCTCCCCCACCCCTTAGGTATGGCTGGGATTGGAGATTTGGATGGCGAGGTGCAAGCAGCTGAGAAGATAAGGCTGCAGAAAGCGGCGCTCAGTACCTCGGAATAGTGGGGATCTTGCTGAAGGCAGAAAACAGTCGGCAAGCTTGATCCTATTTTGGCCAAACCTTGTGAATGTCTGCCTTCACGGCTTCACAGCATATACAGTATGTCTGTTATATAAAAATCCAGAGGTTTGGAAAGGAAAGTAGGGTTTTTAAGGTTTTAAGGTTATTCAATTTAACAATTTGGACAACATATCAGTCAAATATATACATACATACATACCCTTGTTGGTACCAGTGGTTAGAGCAATTATCTCTGGATCCGAACATTCCAGTTTCAATTCCCGGCTCCTCCTATTGTGTTGAAGAGTTGTTAAACCCTTAACTGCTCCCCTGGGGATGATGGACGGCAGCGTATTGCTCAAGGTTCATCCATGATGGGTTAATTGCAGAGAATGAATTTCCCCACGAGGGATTAAGAATGGATATATTATAAAAGGATAAGTTACCGATGGGTAATTCAAATCCAAACCAGAAATAAATATACCTACTGATTAGAGAGGCATAGGCCAGTGTTGCCCTGAGCCAGTTCCAATCCCGGATAAATGCAGAGGGTAGCAACAGGAAGGCCATCCGGCTTAATACTTGTGCCAAAACCAAAAATGCAAATCGGGTTAACAATGACTGCCATTTGTCCAGATAACCCACAGGGTACCAGTGGAAACAGGGTTGAAGATGGAGAGGAGGAAGGTGTGTTCGGAAGAAGAGAAAGAAGAGGAAAGGCAAGGGTCTGGGACTGAGAGTGGGGATTTGGGGAATTTGTTAGGATAATGAAAGGTAAAATGCAGCCTCGGGGCGGCACAGGCCTCTCTGAGCCACTCCCAAGCCCAGATAAATGCAGAGGGTTGCAACAGGAAAGGCATCCGGTATAATACTTTTGCCAGAACCAAACATGCAAATCAAACATAATAACCAGATCCCCGGGTTCACAACGACCGCCATTGGTACCAATGTCCTACAGGGAACCAATAGAAACTGGGCTGCTCTACGTCAAAAAAACAGAGGAGGAAGGCGTGTTCGGAAGCAGAGAGAGAAGAGGAAAGGAAATATTCTGAGACTGAGTCAGGACTTTGAATATTGGGACTATGAAAGGAAAAGGTAAAGAGTTGGTCAACATGATGCAGAGAAGAGGATATACTGTGTCCAGAAGACCAGGTGGAAAGGTCGTAAGGCTAGAAAATTAGGACCAGGCTTTCAGTTTTACCAGCATGGTACTGACAAGAAGAAAAATTGATTCAATGTAATCTTGAAGGAGGAGTTTGTGAGGAATGTTCTGGAGGTGAAAAGAATGTCAGATGGACTTATGAGTCTGAAACTGGAAGGTATGATGCTCAATGTTGCTGGTGGCTATGCACTGCAGGTGGGATGTGAGTTTCAGGAGAAGGTGTTCTGGAATGAGTTAGATGAAGTGATGAAGAATATCCCAAGAGATGAGAGAGTGGTAATTGGTGCAGACTTTAATGGACATGTTGGTGCAGGCAATAGAGGGGATGAATAAGTGATGGGCAGATTTGGTGTAGAGGATAGGAATGCCGAGGGACAGATGTTTTTCAAATTTGTAAAAATGATGGAAATGGCTGTTGTAAATACTTTTACCAGAAGAGACAGGAACATAGGGTAACTTACAAGAGTGGATGTATGAGCATGTAGGTAGACTACATCTTGTATAGATGAGGTAACCTGAAAGAGATCAGTGACTGCAAAGTAGTTGTAAGTGAGAGTGTAGCCAGACAGCATAGGGTGGTGGTTTGTAGGATGACTCCGATGACAAGGAACATCAAGAGGACAAAGGCAGCATTGAGGAAAAAGTGGTGGAAGCTGAAAATGATGGAGTATTGTATGGATTGTATGGATTTGTATTTTACGGATTTTAGGGGAGAGTTGAGAGACTCTGGTTGGTCACGGAGAACTTCCAGATGACTGGCCAACTAATGTTATCAGGGAGGCAGGTAGGTGAGTACTCTGTGTGTCATTGTATTGAAAGTAGATAAGGAGAATTGGTGGTGGAATGAGGAAGCGCAGGAGTTTATACAGAGAAAGCGGTTTGCACAGAAGACCTGGGACACTGAGGGGACTGTAGAGAACAGACATGAGTAGAGAGAGATAACACATAAGTTAAAGATGGAGGAAGCAAAGTCAAAACAAAGGGTGTACGATGACTTGTATGCTCGGTTGGAGCATACAAGTCAAGGAAGGAGAGTGATTCATACATGGCAAAACAGAGAGACAGTTGGAAAGGATGTACAACAGTTGTGGGTTTTTAAGGATAGAGAGTGAAATGTGTTGACATATCAGAGGGACAGCACATGTTAGATAAACAAATAAACAAAAAGGTCCACCAAATATAGTGGGGTAAAAAACAAGTATTTACTCAAAAAGATGGTAGAAGACTGTCATTTCATCATAAGGTACAATTCAACAACAAAAAGTGACCAAATACTTATTTCCCACCATAATTTGCAAATAAATTCATTAAAAATTAGGTCATGTGATTTTCTGGATTTTTTTTTTTCCACATTCTGTCTCTCATGGTTGAAGTGTACCTATTATGAAAATTACAGGCCTCTATCATCTCTTTAAGTGAGAGAACTTACACAATTGGTGGCTGACGAAATACTTTTTTTTCCCCACTGTATGCAAAATCAAATATACTGTGGTGGACACGAGGGGTGTGGTCTGTCACCCCACGGGACTAAGGGTCGGGGGGGCGTGGCTAAGCCGGGTATATATAGATGATCAAGTTCTAGTTGTATTTTGTTGTTAAAGAATCAAACTCCTCAACACATCAGCCATTATTTCATCACTGAAACACCACAATACATTCATTCATAAAAATCATTAATATATAGATAAATAACTAAATAAATTGAAATGTAAATAAATAGATAGTTGGTGCAGTATGTAGCGCTTCCATCTCACCGCAAGAAGTTCCATCCGGTGTCTGTGTCTTCTCGTTACATCTCAATTTTTTAGAGCAAAACATTGCAGTCACATATCTGCTCCTCTGGCACTGTTAGACAGCATGTCAACTGCACATGGTTCATTTATGAATGGTTAAATGCATAGAACAAATTATCTGCAAGGGATTAATAAAGTATATCATAAATAAATCCAAAAGTATAGACATTCTAGGCAATACATTAATGTATAAATAAATAAATCACTCAACGGAAGGTAGCGACATATCTGACAGCCATATTTAACATTTTTGCACAAAGTATCCGGAGAGAAAACCCTTAATAACGTGATGTACCGGCAGCTTATTAAATTAAAACCCAATTTCCACCTAATTATAGTCCAGACAGTCACAAGTTACGGAGGGCCCGGATTCCATGCCCTCCTACGGATATCAAAGGTCAGAGTCATTAGAAACGCCGCCTGGACAAAACCGAGTCGTCGTATGATCGGCTAACCGAATTAAAATCTTATGACGGTCGCTCCTGGTAGGTGGATGCACTTATGATTAAAATGTTCCTGCAAAAAAAAAAAAAAAACAAAAAAACAGTCAGACAGTAGACCTTTGCAAATTGAGATATGGAAATGCATTGAGACGCAGACGCTGTCACACAAACAAGCCCACACTCAGGTGCACACACATGCATTGACACAAAGCCACATCCCCTTTCATGGTCGGGCTGAGAAACACTTCAAAAACAAACGATGTGTGAAGTCTTTTTTCCTGTGTGTGTGTGTGTGTGTGTGTGTGTGTGTGTGTGAGAGTGTGTACTCTGAAATGTTTCACACCATGCAACGTAAATCGGACACCCCTTCGGCTGAGCAGAGATGGATTCAATGCATTTGTAAGATTGTCGGATATTTAGATCCTGAAGGCGGCGACTGTCATTACAATTTCTTCATAGCTCTCTCAATCAAACACAGTCATTTTTATTTTATTTGCTGTGGTTTTATTTGGTGACATTTCGCAGTATTTCTGATCCAGTTAACTGAAAATATATCGTCTTTTTTTTTCTCCTTTATATATTGACCTTTGGCCATTGAAACAATCAGCTTTTTATGTGTTACGATATAATCCAATGTTTTTTTTTTTTCTTTCAGTAGTAAATTAGACATGATTTTAATTGCGAAATTAACAAGCTATTATTTTTATTTTATTTTATTTTATTTTATTTCATTTTATCGCTGACATCTTAATTGAAAATTTTCGGTAAATTGCAAAACCGGCCATCCTGGAAGCTTTGGCGGAACATTTTATTGTTTTATATATAAACACCATGGTAATACTCCCTATGAATTGAATTGAATTGAATTGAATTGAATTGAATTGAATTGAATTGAATTGAATTGAATTGAATTGATTTCGTTACATTTTTATTTTTATTGTATTTTCAAATGATTTGATGTTATTTATTTTATTTAATCTAATCTAATTTTTGCTAATTTAATTTTTATAACTTAATTTATTTGGAACTTGTATCTCCTCCCTCTGAAAGGGCGTTTAATTCAGTGCGAGTGAGCGGAGGGACCAGCCATCCGGGACGGGGCGGCAGAATGTGAGCCGTCCACCGAGGGCCCTCTGGTGCCCTCAGCGGGGGCGAGGGGTTTCTCTGACAAGACGGCAGATTCACCAATTACCACTTCCTCTGTCTGTCACTTCCCCCTCATTGTCATCCTTCCATTTATCCTCTTCATCCTCACATCCACTCTCATTGCATCCTTTCTTACTCTCGCTTTGACTTCCTCGCTACATTCCTCCCAGTTCCCTCCTGTCCTGCTCTCATTTTCCACTCCCAGTTTTTTCTCGGCGCCTGTCGTTTTCATGGGCAGCGGAGCCTCACCTGCATACCCCATGAGGGTACGAGAAGGGGCTTTTGAATTTTTTTGCAATGCTGCACCCCGAGACTGTAGGCACTTGAAGCGTGACAAAACGATGTAAACAACTCCTGGAAAAAAATAAAAATAAAAAACAAAGAGACTGGCAACTGGCCGCAGCGCTGGTGATTCAGCATTTAGACCCGTCCGCAAGGTTTGCTGATACAGTATCAGCCTATATCAGAAAATCAGATATTGGTCAATCATTGTCGGCAAGTCGGGAGAAGAGGGTGGAGATTCATCTCTGGGCCGTTTGTAAGACAAATGGTCATGTCTGGTTTGAAAGGGGCAGCAGAAAAAAACATGGGGAAAGCAGGACATTTGCTGCACTCAGGACATTTTTATTTTTTTTTATTTTCGTGGGCCAGAAAAAAAAAAAAAGGCCGCATGGAGTGACAGGTAGACAAATAATAGACAGAAACTTGACCGACAGAGAAGAAGGGCTTGAATTGTAACTGAACTCACCCTTGGAAAAAATAGGTCTTATTTGGTCCTGAATATCCTCTGATACCCATTCAAAGCTTTAACAATGGCTATGAATAAAGAAAGGATAAAATAATACGTTTTTGCCACGAGTAGGCATGAATACTCCTCCACCTACTACTACGACTAGTTCTACCGATTATAATAATTAACGATGACATCACCACCACCATCATAAACAACAACGATAATAAAAATAAAAATAATAATAATGATTCGTAGTAGTATGACAATAATAATGATAGTCGTGATGGCGGTGATGTTGCTGATAATGACAGAATGAATACAATTATATAAATAACAATAATAATGATAATAATAATAATAAACCAGTATAATATTAATGGTTATGGTGGTTTAGATTTGTGTTTGTTTGGGGGACGGCAGGTTGGAGCAGCGGTCTGCTCTCAGCAAGACGGTCCTTCGATCCTGACAAAGGGTGTTTATGCTGTGGAGATTTTGCTGCGGGGGTATTTGTTCAGATTGCAGTTTCCTCCCACAGTCCAAATAAAGAAAGACTGCAGGTCCATTGCTAGGACACAAGAATGAGTGAATAATTGTGTGTGTTCATGAGAGGGTAAATGGTTGCATGCTTCTGTATCAAGTATGCATGGGAGTGAACAGTTGTTCATATATATGTGTGTGTGTGTGTGTGTGTGTGTGTGTGTGTGTGTGTGTGTGTGTGTGTGTGTGTGTGTGTGTGTGTGTGTCTGTACAATGTATACTAGTTTATATAGGTATACTGTGTATGCAGTATGTATACAAGTATATATACTGCATACACAGTATACAGTATTGATGAATATACCTGCATATATATGCATTTATGTATAGACATAATTTCACCATTTTATGGAATGACATTTAGAATCGATACAGATTTCAAAATGATTCAAGTCTGACCCTTGCCTAAAATAGTTGCCATGACAATATTGGCGAAGGATAGATGGTGACCTGGATGATGAAGAGCCTTCATAGACAAATGCAGGCCTGTACTGTGCGTACCATTAGTTTCTTTAGAAAGACTTTCCATGACAAATGACACGTGGATTCACATCATGGCCACTTTGAAAGCAGCCACCGGGATCAGTGTCACATGCAGTTTTGATGGCTGCATAAAGTTTTTTTTTTTTCCTGCCTTCCCTTGTTATCGATGGACTCGTCTGTAATTCACTCAAAGAGAGATGGAAGGACCGGAAAACTGCACGTGGCGCCAATAACTCATGGCTGAGAACTCATTTCACTTCTGCGCCACTAAAGGGATCACTGAGCCGCAACCTGGGGACCGTCTCCCCAAGGAAAACCACTGAGCAGTCTATAAATACAAGGTGCGAAAATGATCTATTCATGTTTTTGTGACAGATGTGTCGGGTGTAAACGCAGTTCAGAGTAAAGATATAGTAAGTTGTTTTGACCGTTGTGCGAGAGCTGATGAATTTATATTGTAGAAAAAAAAGAAGTCTTTTGATTATTTATAATCAGTAGTTGTATGGAAGGCGATTCCATTTTATTTTTATGCTATTTGTTTGTTCATTTTTTTGTGTGCATTTATTCATCTCATTATTTTATTCATTTATTTTTTTTTCCGGTTGTCTTTTGGTTTCCTTTTTTTTTTTTTTCGGGACACCAGCTTATTTTTTATACTTAATTTATATATGTATATATACACACACACTTACAGTATTTTTTTTCTACTATATTTATACTAAATAATATACTTTATAATATATATATATATATACTTTTTATGCTTAATTTATTTATATGTATATACATATATAAATATATAATGATGTATACATCTATTTATGTACATGTTTATTTTATTTATTTAAATTTTTTATCAATTTATTTATGTTTTTATCACTTCATTTCTTTATGTCTTCTTTCATTAGCTGTTCGATTTATATACCTATTTGTGTACATGTTTGATTATTTATTCATTTAATTATTTATTGCCCCTTTCATTTACTTATTTATTTTCAAAGTACTTCAAGCTGAAGTGTTCGCCTCGCATCGGCCACATGGGTCCTTTGCCTCTGAGAGTCTGCGGCCTCTGTGTTGTTCAATCGGTTCTTTCAACACTGCGGACGTCTGCAATGGCAGTGACGCATGGGTCGCCTCTCGTGGGCGATGGATAAATGCGAAGGTTTCAAAGCCAATTTCTGAGAAGATAAAGACTTAACGTGGAGAGATATTGGCCACACTCTCAGCAAGGTATGAACAATAAAGTGGAATGAAGGTGATCGGACAAACGGCGGTTTAGAGGTCGTGCGAGATCCTAAGGCAGCCATCCCGAGTGCCGGGGCTGTAGTTCAGGCATCAGGCCAGAGAGCAAGGCAAACAGGCCAGTCTGCACGGGAAGTCGACCTCAGGGTCGCAAACAAAGCCAGAGCCTCTCAGGATGACGGCCAACGCATGAGGAACCACAAGACGGAGCCCATATGGCAGCTCCTCTCAGCAGACAATCCTGATCTGGAGGACGGGGGTGTCGACGCACCCTGGGTCGCAACTTAGTGTGCATCGCAACTCCAATCACAAGCATTTTTTAATTCTTTAAATTTTTTCCACATTCTTATTACTATCCCGAGCTTATTATATGGTGCAATTATAGATTAGTGCCTTCGGAGAAGGAGAGGAAAAAAAAAATGAAGATCTCGAATCGAGATCCAGACAGGTGGTAAGCTACTTTCTCAGGAACTAATCAAAAGCATATGGTGAGGTGGTGCGAAAATCACACCAGTGCTGTTTTGGAGCATCGTTGGATGAGAAAGGAATTTTTTTTTTCTTTTTATTCTTAGCAGGTACTTACGCTGAGGCGTTTTCGAGTGCATTGGACTGCAAAAGCAGCCAGGAAAAAAAAAGAATGCTTTTAGCAGCAGCAACGACCTCGCAGGAGTCTTAGGAGTGATGCTTGAAAAAAAAAAAAAAAAACAAAAACAAACAAAAAAAAAAAATATATATATATACAGCAATTTTTGCATTTTGTTTTTATTTAATTAAGGATAAGTGAGATTGATTATGCCTGACACAATGACCCAAGACACATTAATAGCTCATTATGTTTCCTAACGAAATGGCCGAACAAAATAAATGAAAAATAACATAAAACCCTATTAAACTTAAAAACAGGGATTTTGGGAACGAGGCAGATCCCCGATATTTACGTCAGCACTTTTTTAAAATGTATTTATTTTTATTTGCACATGGTGAAAAGTGTTACAGTAAACGATAAAAACAAACCGACAAACAAACAAACATAAAATATGTGTTGGAGGACATTACAAGTGAAAAAAAAAATAAAAGTAAATGTAAGACCCCTAAGAAACAGCGTGGATTTGGTATTTTTCAATTTACTCCATGCAGCTTTCAGTAGCCCACCAATCAATGTAGTCAATTGGCAAGGGGAGATATTATGGTCTGCCAGCGCGTCTTGTTTGAATTTGCCTCTTTTGTGAAGCAGCTTTATTTCCAGTAACTGTATTTTATTGGGGATCGTCAATAAAAATACATTTACAATACAGATATAATACGGATAGTAAACAGGTTTTATTGGTGACACTAAGAAAATGCAATTTCTGTCTGCAGCCATGAACTGTCTTCAGGGGAGAAAACTCTTGGACCATTTGTACCAACAATTATTTTAATTCTGTTGAAGAGCAGCACCTTCTGCATACTACCATACGGAGCTGACATACTTCTGCACCGACAGGCCATTATTCTTAGTTTGAAAAATAAAAAAATATATGGAGTGTTTGTTAATGAATAAACCATGTATCCAACACAAATACATAAATAAACAAATAAATAAATAGATAAATAAATAAATAAAAATAGGTATTAGGTAATTAATAGGTAATTAATAAATGCATCATTATCATTTTAATGATTATTATCATTATTGATATAGTTATATGTATATGTATATGTATATGCATATGCATATGTGTGTATATATATATATATATATATATATATATATATATATATATATATATATATATATATATATATGTGTGTGTGTGTGTGTGTGTATATGTATATGTATATGTATATGTATATTACATTACATTGCATTTGGCAGATGCTTTTATCCAAAGCGACTATGTATATGTATATGTCAAATATAAATAATAAACTTATTAAATAGTGATTTGTTATTGAAATTTAGGAAGAATTCCCAACTCTATATTTTAGAGTTAAAAGAACATTTCACTGAACCGCCAGTTCTGCCTGAGCGTGTTTACTGTGAGGCTGCCGCCTGAAGCAGAGAGGCCGTGGCTTCGTCTGTCAGGCCAGACAAACGAGATCTTCAACCTGTGGCAGGACGGGCCGAATGCTCTGCCCTGCGGATGGAGTCTTCTAAAGAGGAATGGCGGGGCGGATGTAGTCAGTTGGGTTTAGATTAAATCTGCCAACCAAGGCAATTGTTACTGAATAAAAAATAAATAAAAAAAATCGAAAACAGAATACATGCATTTCACCAGAAAGAAAAACAGAGTCAAAGGTGCAAAAAACAAAGGTGCAAAAATGCAAATTGACATGATGCTAATATGATTTATAGGCCACAGCACGGTCATGTCTAAGAAATTTCCGGTTCCTGTTCCCTGCTCTTGCAAAGACCAGCTGGCATACAGAATAACATTTTCAACCTTTCTATTTGTTTTCTGTTTTTAGCTTAGTTTTTCTAGTTTTTGTTTTTTTTTTTTTTTTTTTTTTTTAATTATACCCTCCTTTACACTCCCCTCATCTTCTCCTCATCTCGGGCATCTCTCCTTTCACCTTTCCTCCCGCTGCAGTCAACATTCTTCTCCGACCGGCTAACAATAGGCGAACCAAAACAAAGATTTCATCAGCTGCCTCAACTAACACAGCCAATGCCACTAACACAAGTAGCATTATAAGTTCACCCTGTATACTGTGGAGTATGCAGCGCTCTTCTGGTCCCATCTACCCTGCTATCCTGCCCAGATCTCCTGGATCTTTGGTACCGCTCCACTGTACGCTGCCAAGAGGACAGAGGAAACTCCAGGGAACGCTTGCTCTTGCTGTCCCACCTTTCTCCCAACGCTGAGGTCCTGGACCTTCCGAGAGAGATTCTACCCCACGCAAGGATTCCCCTGACTTCCCATTCCCCAAGACCCCCGCGCTCAACAAAAAAAGGATGAGAAGAGGGAAAGAAATAAAGTGGCATCAGAGCCCGACTCAGACGGTAGAGAGGTAAATACAGAGTGCTCCTCTCGGTCATATCAATATTAGCCAACGTCCATTCGCTGCGGGGAAAGAGGGACAAACTTCAGGCCAATGTGAACCACATGCACGAGTACCAGAGTGTCTCTATCCTTCACAGAAACATGGTTAAACAGTAAGAACATTGACAATGATTCACTACACATAGACGCTCCGGTCATCCCATGCAACTAGACTGGGACACTGTTAGCATGGGGATACAACATGGCGGCAGGATCTGCCTCTTTGCCAGTGGTGTAAGTCGGTGGTCGTCAGAGATGCTTTGCAACTCAGAATATGAGCTCCTAGCAGTCTCCCTGCGCCCCTCCTATCTCCCGAGAGAATTCACACAACTTTTCCTGATGGTGGTTTACGTCCACCCCAAAGCCAATGCAGCCATATCAAATCGATACTGTAGATTAATCTATAGAATACATTAGATTTGGGCAGATCTCTCCTGATGCCCCCAAAAACATTACCATGTTTGCAAACAAGAATCCCTGGGTGACGAAAAAGGTAAGGAAGATCTTCTTCACCAGCTCTTTGGCTGAGAAGGAGGTAAATAAGGAGGTCAAACAAGACATAAGTTATAAGAACAAGGTGGAGTGAACCTTTGCACAAGGTGACCTCGCTCAGCCTGGCAGGGGATCAAAGATATGGCCTCTGTGAACACTGCTTCCCCTGGTCGTTCACCCGTTCAAATCCCAGGGAGTAAGCCAACATCACTCCCCAATGACCTCAACTCTATTCTTCACCCATAGAGACCTTAGTCTCCATTCTCAAATCGGACTGACACACTCTTGTCTTTGCACTCTTAAGCCCTGTGCCGAGCAGATGGGGGGAGTTTTCCATCTGCTTTCCCATAACTCCCTGTCCTCCAGCACAGTGCTTCAGAGGTGGAAACACTCAACAGTGACTCCCATCCCAAAGAAGGGCTCTGAACAACCTCAGACCAGTGGATCTCACCTCACTGGTGATGAAAGCCTTGGTGAGAATTGTAAAAACTCATATTACCAGAGTAACTGAACCCCTGGTTGATTCTCTCCAATTCGCCTATAGGGCTTGCAGAGGGGTGGACGATACCAAGATCATCCTCACTGATTCCATACAGAGACACCTGGAAACCTCCCACAACACAGCCAGGCTTCTTTTTGCCGACCTCGCCTCAGCTTTCAACACCGTACAACCATACACATTAGCCAAGAAGTTGTTGACTCGTTTCCACCACAATCACCGGCACATTCAGTGGATCATCAGCTTCCTCACCAACAGATTCCAGAGGGTTCTGGCGAACAACATCTTCTCCGCCGCTCTCTTCACCTCCACCGGCTCCCCTCTAGGCTACATCCTGTCACCCCTGCTCTTCATCCTCTACACTGACGACTCAACTCTCCAGGTCCATCCAATAGGCCTGCCTGCCGCCTGGTGAAGTACGCCGACGACACTGTCCTCCTGTCCCTAGTGTCTGCTCCTTCACTCCACCACGGTTCAGCCCTCCAGGACTTCGCACTCTGGTGCAAAAGCCTAGGGACATAGTCATTATGCTTTTTTATTAAATTTCACTTGATGTATCCTTCATTAATTCCTCATGGGGATATTTGTTCTCTGCATCATGGATGAACCATGAGCATTAGGCTGCCATCCACTGGCGCCAGAGGAGCAGTTAGGGGTTCAACAACACTTACAACACACTAGGAGGACCTGGGAATCAAACCAGGAATGTTCAGTTCCAAAGACGATTGCTCTACCTCCTGCACCATCCCGCCCCGTTTCTTTTTTTTGTTTTTTTTTTAAATGTATCCTTTATTAATCCCTAATGGGGAAGTAGGCAGAACTTGGTGGTGGAATGAGGGAGTGCAGAAGTATATACAGAGAAAGCGGTTAGCGAAGAAGTGGGATACTGAGAGGACTGAAGAAAACAGGGTCCGGTCATAACGAGGAAGGGGACAGAGGTTACACCGGCCGACTGGGTCCGGTTGTAACGAGGGATAGGACAGAGGTTACACCGGCCGACTGGGTCCGGTCGTAACGAGGGAGGGGACAGAGGTTACACCGGCCGACTGGGTCCGGTCGTAACGAGGGAGGGGACAGAGGTTACACCTGGGGTCCAGTCATGGCAAGGATGGGGTCCAGTCGTGGCAGGGATCTGCAGTGATCTGAGAGCCACAATAGCAGGGATGGGGTCCGGTTGTGGCAGGGATGGGGTCCGGTCGTGGCAGGGACGGGGTCCGGTCGTGGCAGGGACGGGGTCCGGTCGTGGCAGGGCTCTGCGAGCCACAATCCCCCGGCGCCAGGCAGAGCGTGCCGCTGCCTTTTATAGGGATCTTGATTATATATTTTTGATTTGATTTTTATAGGCATCTGCTGCAGCCGATTACAATTGGGATCAGGTGTGAACCCTGACCTACTTAGCCATTAGACAGACACAACTGGCAGAGGCAATCACCACCACCATACAGGCGGAGCCAGTTGAAACGGTGAAGGAGTACAGATATCTTAGACAGCCTCCTGAAGTTCTCCCTTAACACTGAAGAGATCATAAGGAAATGTCACAGGCAGTAGTACCTGCTCAGAAAGCTGAGGCTGAGGCCATCTGAGGTTAGCAATGCAATCCTAACCACGTCCTGTTACATCTTCACTGAGAATGTAATGACCTGCTCCTTCACCTGCTGGTTCCAATCTATCACCCAACACGACAGGAATCGCCTGGAACGCACCACCTTGGTCTGCTCCAAAATAATTTGCCACCCCTTTGGACCTTTCTCCTACATCCATTGCAGCCAAATTTTAAAAAAGGGCCAAAATGATCCTTGCGGATTAGTCCCACATAATACACCAGGCCTTCGAGTGGCTACCCTCAGGTCTCAGACTGGTGCCCGCCTGCAAAACCCAAAATAGAAAGGCAACCATTGTCCCCAGGCGAGTCCAACTCCTCAATTCCCTGCAAACCCCCTTATCACCATACCAGCAAGTGGATGTTAAAGAAGACACTCAGGTTAAAGCATCCCTGCACTCCTTAGGTGAGAATGCACCAGATATGTATGACAGTTTCCTACTTGAAGAAGGTGCAACCCTGTCAGGCCATTTTGTGCCAAGACACATCATGATGTTTTGAGGGATAGAGGTCATGATTTCTTTGCTTGATTTCTTGGGTTGATTTTTGTTGATTTTATCCGTGAGATTTTAGTTTTCTTTTCTTTATCCATTACCCTTGTTCAAATCATCACCCTTAAAAAATATATATTATTTACTTTATTTATTTCACTTTAAACCCTCTCATGTTTCAGTTTTTTTTTTTTTTTTTTTTTGGGTAATAGTAAAAAGTAGATGAGATGCCTTTCAAGCACAAAAAATTGCTATTCTAGTATTAGAAATGAATAAATAAATGTATGCGATGAGATGAGATGTGATGTACTTTAATAATCCCATGATTGGGTATTTGTTTAGAATCAGTAAAAAGACATACAAGGAAAATACAGTGACAAAAATAAAAGTAAAAAAATAAATACAATAAATAAACCCTGATGTGTAAAAAGTACAAGATATAATCTCCAGTCCAGTCTTTTGTTAATCACACAATCAAGGAATCTATAGTCTTTCAACCATCTCCACCACCTCACCCCTCAACTGTAGAGGCTGTGCTGGCGTGTCCATCTTCCTTCTGAAGTTGATCACATCTCCATTGTCTTGCTGACATTGAACCTCAAGTGTTTCTGTTCAGTCCAGACTACAAATCTGTCCACCTCCTCTCCCCCGTTATACACTCAACAACAGCTGAATCATCCGAGAATTTCTGTAGGTGGCCTGACTCTGTGTTGTACTGGAAGTCAGCAGTGAAAAAGGTAAAAGCAAAATCCCCTGAGGAGCTCTGGTATCACTAACCACCACATCAGACAGAAGAATGCCCAGACGGTCGAACTGTGGCCTGCCCGTCAGGTAGTCGGTAATCCAGGAGATCACCGGGCCCTTGACACCTACAGCCGGCAGCTTCTTACCCAACAGCAGTGGCTGAATGGTGTTGAAAGCACTGGAGAAATCAAAGAATGTAATTCTCACAGAGCCTCCTCTGCTACTCAGGTACAGATAAGCTTATTGCAGCAGGTAGATGATGGCATCTTCAACTCGTAAGTGGGGCTGATAGGTAAACTGCAGAGGGTCCACCATTAACTTCACCTGTGTCCTAAGGTGGGCCAACATCAGTCTTTCCAGAACCTTCATCACATGAGATGTTAGAGCAACTGGTCGATAGTCTTTGAGGTCTAATGGCGACGACTTCTTGAGCATGGGAACCAGGCAGGATGTCTTCCATATCTACATTCTCCTGGCGCAGGCCTAGGCTCAGGCTGTGGAGGTGTCTCAGTGCAGGGGACAGCTGGCTGGCACAGTGTCTTCAGAATCCTGGAAGTGATAGAGTATCCCGCTCCCCTGAATCAGAAAACCTTGCAGTGAAATGCAGACCGTATTAAATGGTGAGAGAACTCAGAACTCAGAAATCTGTTATTATTGTAGCAGCCCATATACCATCGCGAGCTAATGCTAAGTTAGTACTGGAGGAGGTCTACTGCCTTATCAGCAGCCAAATGGACGCAAATCCAGAGGCTGCTGTGATCGTACAGGGTAAATTCAATCATGCACCCTGCCTGACACCCTGAACAGCTTCTTTCTTCGCTTTGACTCGCCAAGCTACACATCTTTCTCAGCCAGAAGTGCAGGACCAGCCTCTCATCCTGAAGACCCTATGGAAGATCGATACCAATAGGGCCGCAGGACCAGACAGGGTGTCAGGCCAGATCCTGAAGTCATGCACAGAACAAGTTGCTGGAGTCTTTCTGGATATCTTCAATCTGTCCCTGCAGCTGTCCACAGTCCCTGTCTTCCTCAAGTCCTCAATAATTGTGCCTGTGCTGAGAAGATTGGCCGTCACCTGCCTCAATGATTACCATCCTGTCACCCTAACACTGGTAATTATGAAGTGCTTCGAGAGGATCCTCCTCAGACACATCAAGGATGCCACCCCTGCTTGGCTGGACAGTCTCCAGTTTGCTCACAGGGAGAACCACTCCCTGTCTCACAACACTTGGCCTGGCCATGTCCCACTTACAATGCCCCCTCACCTATGTCAGGATGCTGTCCGTTTTGGGTTACTGGATGTCAAGGAATCAGGAAAGCATCAGGTACAGGACAATCAGAACCCCAAATCTCGGCTTAAAAACAACTTCTACCCAAGGCTATGAAAGCACTCGTTCCCGAGAACTCTCCCCCCTTGCAAACTTCCACACCCCATCTCCTGAACCCCTTACTGTTCAGCCACACAATAACACAAGGCCCCTCTGCTGACAACCACTCCATCCTCAGACCCCACAGAGACCATCTCACAGCCACCTGACAATCTCTCACCCAACACCTCCTTGCACTAAACTGCACTTGAAACTAATTTTTAAACTCAATCATATTCATATAACCCTTCATGGCATCCGCACAATGCATATAGCTTGTCCGCCTATTTAGTATTCTGTACATACTCTGTGTCGGGAGCTCATACTGCAAAATTTCACTTTGCCTGCACAATAACAATTAATAGCTCGATTTGCGATTCTCAATTCTTGATCAGAACCTGCAGCCTTACGCCGGCGGAGTCCCTTCAGCCGTCTACTGACTTGGTCTACGGGCACACATTGTGTCTTTGGTATTGGCATGCAGTAGATCCAGTGTTTTATTATCTAAAATAAAGAAATAACTAAATTAATAAAAAATGTGAACAGATGAAAGTAAATAAAAAAGAGACAAATTAATGAGTAAATCCATCAAAAAATCAATCAGCCATAAATGAATAAATATGAATAAAACAAATTATGTGATAAAATGTTCAAACATATGGATGTAAACAAACACATAAACAGCAAAATAGATAGTTATTAAATTGATAAACGTGTAAAAACACAAACAATTGGAAATCACCTAACAATTAAAAAGCTTATTAAGTCATACAAGTAAATACATATATATAAAGAGATTGATAATTAAATTTATAGATATGATAAATCACAAACAAATGATGATGTAGAGACAAATAAATAGGTACATAAATTATTATTTTTATTTATTGTTATTATTACATTAAAAATCTATTTCTATTTTTATTTTTATTATTTTGCAGGCTGTGTCAAAAGTCCGGTTCTTCAGTACTACTACTCTCATTCTTTCAATAGTGCCGACTTCATTCAAATTTTCAGAAATTGATGACCTTACATTAATTTTGAGGTCTCTTGATGTCAGGATATATCCGAAAATAGTTGTTTTTTTTTTTCTACAGAATATATATATACATTTTTTTTAAAGATCAATGCCCTTAAACAGTCATGTAATAAATCTAAGAAACCTGTCAGCATGAAAAAGAAGATTCAGATTTCTTAACATGCCGTTTGCTTTGGTGAAATTTACATTATTCAGTGTTTCATCAGTGAGCACCTGGACATGTAAAACATGCAAATATGGTCTTTCCACTTGTTTTTTTTGTTTTTTTTCTGACTGTACTTTCTATTTGGCAGCAAGGCAAATCTAATGAGATTTATCTTTTGAGACAGTCTCATTGCAACTTTCAAAAACAATGTCATCCACAGTTTCCAGCACAAATAATTACCATCTTGCCTTGAAGATGTTTATTGAGATTATCTACTGAAATATCACATAGAGTATATTATGGGGCTGTAAGCATTCAACGCCAGATGAAAAACATTAAAAATAAATATTCTAACATCAATGCTGTAACCAGAGAAGCAAATTGAATGCAATGAAGAGCTGATTAAAAATCAAAAGAGGTCTTATGGAGCAATGTATTCATTTATTATTTTTCATGCTTGCCCATTGGTTCTGCAGCCATGAAAAAAAAAACAGTAAAGTCAGTTCAAAAGTTACGAGGTGCTGAAAGGAAGCGTGTCTCAATTGTATTAAACTGGGCATGTTTACTCCATTCAAAAGCCTCCATCATCATTTAAATAATATGCCACTTTTGTTTTAGTTCACATTTTCAGAAAATAATAATAATAATAGGGATAGTGAAAATAATAACACACTATTGCCATCATCATTATTATTAATATCCTCATTTTCAGTATTATTATTAGATGTAATTGTAGTAATAGTCATAGTGATATTCATAGCAGGAGTAGTAAAATACTAATAATG
Organism: Fistularia commersonii; assembly: GCF_037954325.1. Classification (NCBI taxonomy): domain Eukaryota; kingdom Metazoa; phylum Chordata; class Actinopteri; order Syngnathiformes; family Fistulariidae; genus Fistularia; species Fistularia commersonii. Next base: position 2,608,752 of record NC_141314.1, read on the forward strand.
ATGATAACAACAATAACAACAACAACAGTAATAATGATGTTGCTCTATCTATACTGTTGTAGTGGGTGGGTCATATGTTGACTATATATCCGTTCGTACTGCTGCCGTCTTCCTGCAGTTACAGGTTACCGAGATTCATTCATTTTCAGATGTCAAACATGCCAGTTCAAAAGTAAAATTCTCTCAACACATGTTGGCAGACATATATCGCATTTTATATACAATTAGAACCAAACTTGTGTTTTGACACAGAGAAGAAAAGAAGCTGTAGTTTTCTGTCCTCACATCTATCTTCCTACAATAACATTACCGATCATGCAGCTATATCTTTTATTTTATTTTTTTTTTACTTTTGCTTTATTAAATTTATCTTATTATTATTTTTTTTCTTTGGGGGGGATTCTCACATATTTAAAGTTAAAGTCAAAGTCAGCTTTATTGTCCATTTCTCCACATAAACATAGACATGGAAAGGAAACGATAAATACATTTCCCCATTTTTTTTCGCATCAGCACATTTAATAGTTCTGTTTAGATTACAGGAATCTACCGACTAAATATTTTATTGGTCACTGCCTCCCACAACTGGGGATAAATATCTTGGCGTTATCCCATCCTCATTGAGATGCCTCGTGCTGCTGCTCAGTGTTTTTATGCCAAACGTGCACTAGCCCTCTAATAGAGTTAGCATGCTAACCATGCTTGAGGGTTTGGCTGATAAAATCAAATTGTCGCTGTTTGTCACTGTGTTTATCAAATCATTGGATGGAAACACGTGCAGACAGGTGCTCCTTTCAACTCCTTGATCGTGATTGAGATGTTATGTTTTGTTTTTCTTTTACAACAGACATTTGACGCAAAACAGATGAAAAGCAATGTTTTTAGCGGCTAAAATGAAGACGGACAAAATGGAAGGAGGCGTTTCAAGTGAGATATTTTAGAAATACATTTGTCGACCAGATATGTAGTCATAGAAAGGGAACATTTAAGGGTTTTTTTTGTATTTCAAACTTTGGACACGTTGATGAGTCCTTTACTTCACTGTTGTTTAAATATCATTTAGTTATTCTGTTTGTTTGTTTTGAAGTGTGCTTTTTTTTTTTGTTTATAATTATTTATTCCCGCTATTTCAATAGTACAAGTGGAGATGCATCATTCAAGTTATTACTTTTGTGATATTGCCTACATAATAATCCTATTTGAACTGCCACTATAAAATAAAAGAGTAAATTACTGAACAGATATAGAAATGTCCAAATAAATGGAAAATAAGAAAGTTAATGAAGACACGATAAGAACCAATAAATCAAACTTTTTTTTTTTTTTTTTTTTTTTTTAATGCGGCTTTGAGAGAAGAACATAGCATTCTGAATACATCGGACAATTTTTGACAAACCCATCTAATTTGTTTTTTTTACCTGACGTCCCAATGATCGCGGGAGGTTGACAGAGTTGGCCCCTGGAGGGGTCTCCCTATGCAATCAGGTTGGTTTCCAGAATGAGAGGAATCAGGGACACCGGGGCATTGTCTCGCCGCCCTTGGCAAGATCAACCCAACATGGTATCGTCGGCCTTAGGGTTCAAAAGGCCTTGGGTCCCGGTACATCCAATCAGCCTGCAGTGTTGCTCCCTGGGGACTGCCCCTTTTTGGATGATCATCAGTCAGGTTGAAATCACCCCATGTTTTCTCATGGACTCTCATGTGAAATCCTTCTTTTATTTTCAAAAAGCAGGCGCTACAAGTGATGTACTTAGATGGGCCGAGCACATGTAGCTAGAGGGAACAACTTTGTGTCTAACTCTCCACCCATTGGTTACAAGTTGTATTGTTGTTGTATTTAACAAGACAAATGTAAATTGGGACAACTGTCCAGTCACCTATTTACAGTATTTAAGAAATTAATGGGTCCCCTTGGTCAGCACTGCAAAAGTCCCCCACCAATAATTTTGTCATGAGCCAGCTCTGGACCCAAGTATGTCCACACTCTGTTTTTGAAAGTTTTTTCTAATGGCATGAAAAGCTGGGGAAGAAGGTCAAAGTCACTGCCAGATGTGCAGCTGTACTGGTTAGAAATATTGATTGTTTGCACAGCATTCTTTATACAGGACTGGCTCCTACAGACGGGTCGGACTCTCTTCCTCTTCTTCTTGTCCTTGTTCTTCGACCCACAGTAGCCCAATTTCCACTGGTACCCTGTAGGTCATCAGTACCAATGGCCGTCATTGTCAACCCGGTCCTCGACCGATCCGGTATGATATGGTTATGGTCGACTTGCATGTTTGGTTTTGGCAAAAGTTTTATGCTGGATGCCCTCCTGACACAACCTTTTGCATTTATTCGGGCTTGAGACTGGCTCAGGGAGACACTGCTCCGTGCCCCTCAAAGTCAGGCTTGAGGAGACACGGTCCAGTGCCACCCTGAGGCTGCATGTATTTTTATTTTTTTTTTATATCTGATATAAAAAAAAAATACATATATTAGTTAAAAAAAATACAATATAATAAAATCAAATGATATAAGATGAGCATGAAATAAACAGTACTAGTTATCTAGTCCACACTTTATTAAATAAAATTAAGTAAATTAAATGAAAAAAATGAAATAAATAAAACATTTGAATAAAATAAAATAAAATAAATTAAAAGAGGGGGTTCAATTCCAAGGGCAAAAAAAGAAAAATGAAATGCAGTATTATTGCACCGCTGCTCAATCTAAGCAATTTAGAACACACCACACACACACGCACTTCCGCTCAACCTCCACGCATAACCTTTTCCCTGATTCACTCACATCCTCCCACATCCTCAGCTGCCATATCACAGAAAGACACAATCACTTAAAATGTTTCTTCCGGCAAGATAAAAGAGCTTGATTTTAACACTGTTTGATGAGATTAGATAAGCACTTATCAGTCCTACAACAGAAACATTTTCAGCATTATGGCTTCAAATTTGATAAAAAAAAAGAGACATATATCCATGAAAAGGACATAAAAATCAGGGGAAAAGAATTTAAAGAAAATGTAAAAGTTGCCTCCCAAAAATCAGTGATCCCCGAGAAAATTATTTGTTTAATGTTGTCATACCATTTATATATTTATGAGCAGAACTGACACAGTGGGTGGTACTGAATGCTTCACCGTGTCATATTTGTCTCACGCTCGGAGCGAGTGTCCACTTAGCGATGCAAGCGACGCCATATGTCCGACAGATGTGGCTCTTCATCAGCCTGCTCTGTATGCGAGAGAGAGACCCCCCTTGGAGCGAAGCAGCCCGGCGGATGCTATAATTCACCTGGCTTGTGCTTTTAGAGACCTGGTAAAAAAAAACAAAAACAAAAAAAACATCCATTTACACACTAAAAGGCAAAGGCTGCATTTCCATCTAGATTTACTGCTCATTTGCATTGATCAAGGTAGTTTACTACTGCACTGTGGGGGAAAAAAAAAACAAAAAAAAACAGAGGTGCAGAGAAAAGAGCAAAATCAAATCATAAGTTGATGAAAAGCAAGGTACGGCCAGGCCGGACAAAGTTAAATGGGAGCGGAGGCCAGTGGAGGATCCTTGATGAGGAACGGCCCGAGTCTCTGCGCGGTTTTACAGATGCTCCGCAGTGTTCCTGACCTTAATGGCGCCGTAAATCCGTCAGCGTGTTCCATAGCGCGGTTATCTCCGCCTATTGATTGGATTCGCCATGTTCGCATAGAAGAGGCGTAATGATGTACGGTGTCATCACATTGACTGATGTGTTGTCCTTCACGACAAACAATCAAGACTTCAAGCCAATACGGGTTGTGCGATGCCTCCGGATGTAAATCCAGAGTGGCACTTATTGCTCAACAAGCGCAGTAAAAGTCTCCCCGGCGAGGCTTCAGCAAATACTGTGGTCCAACAGCTTAACTGATGAAGGAAGACGCCCGAGAATCTCTCTGTCTTTAGATAAAGCAGCCGATGTGATAGACAAGATGTAACAATGGTTAAAGTGATTAAATAATAGTAATACTGTTAATAATAATAATAACTATATTATTATTATTATTTTCATTATCAGTGCTGTTGTTATATTATTATTATTATTATTATTATTATTATTATTATTATTATTATTATTATTATTATTATTATTAACCATCCATCCATCTTATGCCACTTATCACTATGCTGCTGTACTGCCCAATAATAATAATAACAACAACATCCAGGATAGTCTCCAGACTTCCAAGCAATCCTGAGTGCAGGATAAGAGGAAGAAGGTGGGTGGATGGATATTGTATATATATATATATATGTATATATATATATATATATTTTTTTTTAAGTAGATGAACACAAGTCAAGAACTCAGGGTCAGCAGTCCAGAGCGATGGAGAGTGCTGAAAAAAGGTAAAGAAACGCGTCCAAGCTGGTTGGAATGGGTGGAGAAAAGTGTCAGGGGTACTCGGAGATAGACGACTATCAGCCACAATGAAAGGAAAGCTGTACAACCTTACAGATCCGAACCCTTGTGATTCTCCTTTGTGCCATCAGACTATATAACAAGTCTGGATGGCACACAATTCTTACCACCAGCGGTGCATCTGTGCTGCTTCCACACAACCTCACCTCCTCACCCCGTTCACTACCTCACCCATTCACGTCATGCCCTAACTCTTCGGTCTTTCTTATCCTTGTTGGTCCCACCCTGCACACATCCTGCTTTTTTTCATTTATTTCTTCTTTTTTTGTCATTGCTATTGTACCTCTATTGATCTTGTCATTTAGTTCTGGTTGTGTATTTTTCACTCTTGCTGTTCCTTTATGTTGTCCATTCTTATCCCTGATGTTGTTGCTGTTGTTGTTCTCCCTGCTGTCTATTCATTCGTGCATGTCTTTGCTATCTCCTGCCTTCTAACTGTCTCTCTATTTATATATATATGTTCATATTTGTTTTATTTTTTATTTTTATTTTTTCTAATTTTTGACTTCATACCTGTTACCTTGCTGTGACAAGAAATGTAGAAATGTCTCTTATGGGGCTCAATAAAGCTTATCTTATCTTATCTTATCTTATCTTATCTTATCTTATCTTATCTTATCTTATCTTATCTTATCTTATCTTACAAGACAGTGATGAGAGTAGCAATGCTTTATGTTCAAGAAACAATGACAATAATGAAATGACGATGAAGATGATGCAGAGATGAAGATGCTGAGGTTCTCTTTGGGAGTGACCAGGATGGATAGGAGATGGTTTGGCCATGTACAGGGGAGGGATAGTGAATATATTGGTAATTGGATGCTGGAATTGGAGGTCTCGAGGAAGACCAAGGAGAAGATTTATGGATGTAGTGAGAGAGGATACGAAGGTAGTTGGTGTGAGAGAGGAGGCTACAGAGAATAGGGTTAGATGGAGAAGGTTGATTCCCTGTGACAACCCCTGAAGGGAAAAGCAAAAAGGAAAAGAAAGAAAAGAGGAGCACTAGAAGCTTTTTCAGAAATATTTCAGAGTCCCTTCCATAATCATTAATAAACACAGGCTAAAGGTGAGTGACAGGCACCCTTGTAAGCTTGAGGAAAGTAGGATTTGACGTCTTGAAAACAAACTTTTTGCACAGTGAGTACGTCAGTAGTAGCACACGATTCAATGAGATTTTAACAGACAGAAGATGTGAAGCATTACTTTATGAGAACGCCAACAAGAACTTTTAAAAACTAAAATCACTGTTAAAATTGACTCTCAAGTGACCAGCGTCAATAGAAAGCTGGGGCCACAGTTGTCCAGGACTGCAAGGAAGATAAGCAGTTTAATAAGGGAAGAGCATCTGCTGACTTCCATAATTTAATGATTTAATTTGACTGCAGTTAAAGATGAATGTATCGGCCCAGAGATCATTTCGGGTCAACCCTTGAAAAAAAGCAGGGATGTCGTCGGTAAGATCCCCAGAACTGCTCTGGATCGATACTTTAAAGTACTACAAAGATACGGTCTTGGGAAAAAGGTTGTGAAACAAAAGAGGCTTCTCGTCAACCTTTGTGCTTGGATTAATTAAAAATATATCAGGTGAAAAACCAAAGAGAAAATAAGAGAAAATAAACCAAAGCGGTCACAAGGATAAGGGAAAGACACCTATGGACAGGGAGTAAGAACGGGAGGAGAATACGGAAAAAGATCGGCCGAGTAAACAAAGATAAGGGATGAGGACGTCTAAAGTAAAGAAGAAAAATGAGGGAATCATTATTCTTATGATTATTATTATTGAATAATTTTTACATTTACTCCAGGGGTTATGATATTTTCTATACTCTTTCCTTGTGCCAACCTCTCTTGGCACAAGCTTGGGCATCTAGTTTCCGGTCACTCACAGGAAAAGAAAATGTGCCCTACTTTTTATTTTGAAAATTACTCAGCCCTCAAACCTATTTTTTCTGTCTTTATTTTGTCTGGCACACCACCCCGCACTGTGTCCATTTTTTTCTTTTTCTGTGAAATGATGCATGTTCTGTCAAAAATAGACCCGATGCCTATAATTTTTACTTTTCAAATGTGCTGTCGGGACGGCTGAAATTATGATAATTGTCTTAAGTGGCTGCAATTTGCCTCAGCAGTAGAAAAAAAAAAAGATATGGGTCCGGCAGGATACGACCAATGAGGCAGAAGAAAACAAAAAAAAAGATGAGGGAAAAATCAAGGATTGTGACACTATTCACAGTACCTGCTTCATTTTCAACAAATATATGGTTATGATTAAAAAGAAGCAGATATGTTTTGCTTTACAGAAAACATGTTCTGGCAAGTATGAAAAAAATATATCTTGCAAAGAAAACCATTCATTTACTTTTTTTTTTTCTTTTTAATAATTGCCATGGCATCTATTTCTTGAAGCAATCATTAGTACCGGTAAAATTCTTCATTTTTCGACCTATCTTAAACCACAAAGTGACTGATGATCCACAGGTCAACACCAGACCTTCACCCATGGTGAAGCTGAAGGATGAATTGAGCGATGAGGAGATGAGAAATGTTCCAGTCTGCTTTTCCTTTCTGCTTTTACTTTCAGGGGTCGCCACACAGAATCAACCTTCCCCATCTAACCCTATTCTCTGTAACCTCCTCTCTCGCTACATTCATAAATCTTCTCTTTGGTCTTCCTCTAGACCTCCTGTCTGGCAGCTCAAATTCCAGCATCCGTCTACCAATATATTCACTATCCCTCCTCTGTACATGACTGAACCATCTCAGTCTGGCTTCTCTGACCTTCTCATCTTGCATTTGCTGTCCCTCTGATAGACTCATTCCTCCTATCCATCCTGGTCACTCCAAAGAGAACCTCAACATCTTCATCTCTCCAACCTCGAGCTCTGCCTCCCGTCTTTTCATTCTATTATCCATTTCTAGTCCATACCGCATCACTGGTCTCACTACTATCTTGTACACCTTTCCTATCATTCTGGCTGACAGTCTTCAAACACATAGTACCCCTGACACTTTTCTCCACCCATTCCAACCTGCTTGATCATGTTTCTTAACCCTTTTCCATACTCTCCTATGCTGTGGACTGTTGACCCTAAGTACTTGAAATCCTCCAACATATATTATCTGTCTTGCTTGGAACTAACCTTCATTCCTCTCCTTTCCAGCGCATAACTCCACCTCTCTAGATTTTCCTCAACCTGTTCTCTGCTCTCACTACGGATCAAAATGTCATCTGCAAACATGTCACCTGTCTCCCTGAAAGCACTAGCTGTAGTTGTCCAATCATCTGGAAGCTCTCCCTGACCAACCAGAGCCTTTCTCAACTCTTCCCTGAAAACCACACAACACTCCTCCCTTTTCAGCTTCCACCAGTTTGTCCTCTCGTCTGCATTTGTGATCTTGATCTTCCTTGTAACCAGAGTCATCCTATAAACCAGTATGCTAATGCTGACTGGATACACCTTCACATACAACTACAGTACTTTGCAGTCACTGATCTCTTTCAGGTTACCTTGTCTTTATACCAAATCTGCCCATCACTTCGTCTTCCCCTCTATTGCCTTCACCAACATCTCCATTGAAGTCTGCACCTATTTCCACTCTCTCATCTCAGGCGATATTCTGCATCACTTCATCTAACTCACAGCAGAACTTCTCTTCCTCAAACTCACATCCCACCTGCAGGTCATTGTCACTAACAACAATGAGCATCTCACCTTCAGTTTCCAATTTCAGACTCATAAGTGTATCTGACATTCTTTTCACCTCAAGAACACTCCCAACAAACTCCTCCTTCACAATAACTCCTACTCCATTTCTCTTCTTGTCAGTACCATAATAGTACAACTTAAAGCCTGCTCCTAAGTTTCTAGCCTTAATACCTCCCAGACATAGAGTATATCCACCTTCCTTCTCTGCATCATGTCAACCAACTCTACCTTTTCCTGTCATAGTCCTAATATCCAAAGCCCCTACTCTCAATCTCAGACTCTTGCCTCTCCTCTTCTCTCTGCTTACGAACACGCCTTCCTCCTCTCCTTCTTTGACCTGATAAAACATAGTGCGTAAATGACTGAGTGAATGCTTGTATGTTAAAATATTCGAAAATAATGTCTGACAATCACTGGCAACTAGTCCAGTGTGAACCCTGCCTATCGCCCAACAACAGCATTGAAACTAATAAGAAATTAATTTAAGAGTTCACAAGACTATTTGCTGATTTCCTGTTTTTATTGCTTTGGTAGTTTTAATATATATTTATTATGTTCTTTTGTTTTTTGTTTTTTTTTTTGACATATTTTTGGCCGCCCTACTGGTAAATCCAGACCCATTCAGGTCATATTTAATGATCTGGTGTTTTTGCTGCCTCACTGCGCTCATCACTTTGGCCCATTTGTTTAATGTGTTCAGACTTTTATTTCAAGATAGTCAGGACATCTTCACAGAGATTTTGAGATTTCTTCTGAATTTTTCATGTCATATTTTATAGATTTTTTTTTTCAGTTATGCTGATTCATTTCGATTCCTATTTTTGCCGCATCATTGTCCCAATCACTTTGGCTATTTGTTGTAATTTCTTTAAACTTTTTGTCCCACAAAGCTGGGTTATCTTCAAAAAGATTGAGAGATTTTTTTTTTTTTTTTTAATGGTTGTATTTCATGGGCTTTATTTATTTATTTATCTATTTATGTATTTTGGCTGATTCCTTCTCTTAATTATACTTTTGCCTTGTCATTGTCCGTATCACTTTAGCTGTTTGGTGATAATTTGGTAATATTTAATGTTGGATTTCATTCTTTCAGTTTATTCATCCCTTTCTTTCTTTTTCGCTGATTCTTTATCTTAATCATATTTTTGCCGTGTCCTTGTGTCAATCAGCTTGGCTGTTTGTTCTTTTTTTTTTTTTTTTTTTTTTTATTTATAATGTTGTATTTCATAGAATTTCTGCTTTTTTTTTTTTTTTTTGTTTTTGCTGATTCCTTGTCTTAATCTCATTTTTACCACATCGTTGTCCCCATCACCTTGGCTGTTTGGTGTGATTCCTAATTTATCTGCACACACTTGGAACATCTTTACAAAGATTTAGAGTTTCTTTTTTTCCTGAATTTTTATTGGCGTTTTTCATACATTTTCCGTTATTTATTTATTTATTTATTTATTTTTCCAATTCTTTGTCTCAGTCGCATTTTTTATCATGTCCTTGTCCCTGTAGTTTTATCAGTTTGATATGATTCCTTCAAACTTTAATTGCATACAGTTGGGACATGGTCCCAAATATTTATAGATTTTATTTTATTTTTTTTTTTCATATTTTTCAGTAATGTGCTTAATGCTTAATGCAGGGGCCTGGATCTCTCCTTTTTACATGTATGTATCAACACAGCTGAAAGATGGATTATATGTATATATATATATATATATATATATATATATATATATATATTTATTTATTTTTTTTTCTATTTGTCAGTCATTAAATTACAATGAACTGCACAGGAAGACATTCTTTGCGAGGGAAATTAAAGAAAAAGCAAGCATTATGTCATCTTGAGACCACATTATGATGCAGGATGTTGGGAACTGGTTTGTCAAGAGAGGAAATGTAATTCAAATTCAGTACTATGTATGATTTTTCATAAATGCGGTAATGTAGGTTGATCATTTGAGATTTATTGCAGAGGACAGTACAACAGAAAAAATAGCTAATGAATTCAGAAAAGGCCACTGGAGGTATCCTACCGGGGACCTGCTTGCGCAAAGCTAATAAAAATCTATTATTTCTGTAATTCCAAGAGCAACTCAAGTTGGCCTCAGCTACCAAACTGTAGTGCAAGCTTTGGTCTCATCCATAGTACCCTTGTCTGAGCTCATAATTTAATCAAAATTAAATGTCCCTGCTAAAATGAATTGATACACTATTATTAATCTGTTCCACCCCCCCACCCCAAATATGTGATTTTTGCAATGTGGTTTTTAAATAAGAACAATCTAAATAAAATAAAAAAATAAACAAAACATAAATAGAATTTTAAGAAATTAATGGTTTTATTTAGTGTTTTTGCCATGGAAATCAGACAAAGATGTCTGAGGAGGTTCCCAGTCATTGTGAATTGTTGTCCATATCTTCTTGTCATGGGAACTGGACTTTCCTTACCTGAAGCTGTTTCCCCCCGCATCCGAAAGGTTTCTTCAGTACTGATATTTTGTGGGGAGCTTCCAAGCCCAAATAACCCCGAAGTACTGTATCCACCACCAGCCCCTGGTAACTTCCATTCCCCAGCCTCAGTCCATGTGATCCAACAGGTTTCACTTCTTTGTTTCACATTCTGAGAAGTTTGTCGTCACGTTTTCAGATTGTAATCCAGGTGATTCCCCCAAAGTTTACCTTTATTCCCACCAACGACAACCCCATTAGCATAACAACCCGTTCGACCTAGTTTCTGGCGATCAACTCTCTCATTTGCATAACAAGCCATGGTAACCTAAAAGTTATATTTGGAATCTCCCCACTTGCCATTGGAACTGAAAAAAAAAAAAAACCTCGATGAGGGGTGAAACATCTGCAGAGCCATGCTGCAGATGTTCTATCACACAGTGGTATCCTGTGTCATCTTCTAAACTGCAGTGTGCTGGGGCAGTAGGCTGAAGGCACCCAACGCTAAAAGACTAAATAAGCTCATCAGGAAGGCCGTCTCCATCCTGAGAGTTGAATTGGACTCATTGGTGGAGGTGTCTGAGAGGAGGATGCTGAAGAAGCTGCTCAGTATCAGGGAGATCTCACACTTTGCATGCTATACTGAAGTCCAACCAGAGACCAAGACCGCTGAGGATCACCCCAGAACACCACAGAAGCTCTTTGTTACCTGTGGTCGTCAAACTATATAACTCCTCCCTTTTCTGCGAGAAGGAAACCTCACAGCGATAAAATCAATGGGGAGAGGTTGGGGGAGTTTTTCATTTTGTGTACTAACACTTAACTCCAAGTTATTGTTAAATGTAACTTGCACATGATGTTAAAATATATCTATCGAAACTAAACTTTATTTTGGGTTGAGTGAATGCTGGCTCTCTTGTTAGACGATCAAATCATCCTGGATCAGGTTTGAATGACTCTTCCAAATCCTCGTCCATTGATGTTGCCAAAATCCCATAATTCCCATAAATTTCCTTCTGTTCTCACGAACAAAAACTTTTCCATGTCTTCATGGACGAATCAACTGCACGCCTACCTTGCTCTTGTTTTTCCATGATTTTCACTGGACTACCTGGCCCAACTGTTTTTAGACACCACTTCACCGACAGAGGCAACCACTCAGATCCCAGCTAATATCACATAGCAAAAAAAAATAGACTTACAGTACTTGAGGTCTCACGCACCCACTCAGTGCAGCGGGCAGTGGCACCATGCAAGGGGCTAAAACGGGCCAGCTTGAGCAACTTTGGGTTCAGCGTGATGTTCAAGGATGCTTCGCTGTTGGAGGCACAAATATCTCCTTTTTGTTTTTTTTTTTGCTATTTATTTTTTATTTATTTTTTTTAATCCTAGTCATACCCGCAAGTTTTGCAAACCTTTTTTTTTAAGTACGGTGACTCACCTCCTCACATTTTTCCTCCCCCGCTATCACACGGGTAGGTTTGAATATGTAAGAGGAATATAACCGTGAATTACGGCAGGACCGAGGCTGCGTGAAGGGATGAATTATGGCGGGGTCTGAGCGCCGGGAGTGCGGCGGGGGGGGGGCATTTCAGGCTCGTAAGACACGTCGCCTTGAAGGAGACTTCATGAATATGCTCAGAGAGTCAGAGTGGCTTGCTGGCACCGGGTCAGATCTGATTTGCATATTGTTTACAGCCACTAGCTTAATTTGAGGCCGGGGTTTGAGCGCGCGATAATGGTGGCGGGCCTTATCTACAGAGTTGGCTAAGTGGCTGCCGAAGAAAAACTTCTCAAAGTGATACGCTCGGCTAGGCTGCTCGGGAAAGGAAGGCCCCCTCGCCCCATTCAGCCCGCAGCTTTGTGTGGAGACAGCTCGGAGTATGTGTGTGTGTGTGTACAGCCTTTGGAAGAAGATGTAAACATGTCAATTCTTTAAATGTTATCATGCATCATTTAGGCACTAAAAGCAAAACGGAGTGAGGGGGGGGGCGCAACAAAGGTCACATTTCTGCTTGTAGAAGATGAGCTTTAAAATCCAACTCTTCTTTTTTGTGTGACGTGAAACGCTAAAACCTAAATGTATCTTGAGGACATGGGCTCTCATATGGAAGGACTTGAAAGGGAATAACTAAGGAACTCATAATAAACATGTTTTTCTTTTTTACTTTCCTTTACTTTCTGGACAAATGGAAAAGAGCATAAATCAAGGGTGATTCTCATCAAGCCTTGACAGATTCTGGAATTTCTTCCTATGGCGGGTTAAACGAAGACTCCAATTTTTACCGTTGGTCAATACTTGTATGCTTCTTCATGTTACCCCTTCTTAAACTTCTGAATAGTAGATAGTATGCATTTATTTTTGCCCAAGTGTTGTTTGGAATTGGCAACAGCACCCGCAAAACCATGTTTGTTGTATCCATCCATCCATCTATCCATCCATCCATTCATCTATTTATCCATTCATCTCCCATTCCATTGCTAGCCAAGGGACTCAGTTCCTCCAGTGTTTCCTTGGTCTTCCAGGTTGGACTGTAAAGGAATCAAAGCAGTCACATGCATAATCTGCACGTGCACATGCGCACACACACACACATACACAGACACAAGCAGACAAGCAATGGAAATTAATCCTTCGCTCTGCAAATGAGTTCAGCTAACACCATATAGTTTCCAAATTGTGATTTTATTTTATTTTATTTTATTTTATTTTATTTTATTTTATTTTATTTTATTTTATTTTATTTTATTTTATTTTATTTTATTTTATTTTATTTTATTTAATACTGCCAGATCAACCAAATGGGGTTGTTAGCGGTACAACTTTTAACATGATAGATTTAAAAAAAAAATCTTAAAGTAGTTAACTGTCGGGTAGAATAATTCTATGATGGGAAATTGTTTAAGTTCAGCAACAAACAAAGTCAAGGTTGTTTTGTTTTCCTGGAGGTTTCAGGAATTACATTTGACATGCAAACTAAAGCTTGCATCATGCGAACGTGACATTTATTGATACGGATTTTGCCGCAAGACTCAATGTCTGTAGAATTCGAAACATATCAATGCCCCAAAAAATCAATCTGACATGAAAATTTAAGATATTGCTGCCTCTACGTTTTACAAGAAATGTCCAATCTAGAAGATGTTGTGATGTGTTTGGCCTCCATGAATCTAGTGAAATAGTCTAGATAGTGAGCTACGAAGTTAGTTAGTTAGTTAGTTAGTCCTCTTGCACGAGATGCGTAGAGCCAACCGTGGCTACCAGGTTTCTCCATCAGGGTCTGTCGTTGGCCTGTGCCAGGCTCACACCGCAGGCCCTGAGGTCCTGGGCCACAACATCAAGCCAGCGGGTGCGGGGGGCACCTCTGGGTCTTCTCCATCTGCCTAGCTGGGGATTAAAGGCCAAGATGGAGCTTGTGGGATGTTCGGCAGGCAAGCGGATAATGTGGCCATACCATCGAACTCGCCGCATTGCTGCGAGGCGAGATGCTGGGGGCTGCAGGGTTCGATCCCTTAGGGTCTTGTTGATGACATGCTGGGTCCAGCTGATGCCTTCTAATGTCCTCAGGGCCCTGGAGTCAAATCCATCAAGCCTGGCTGCCAGCGTGTTGTTCAGCGGCCAGGTTTCGGAGCCATAGAGTAGGACAGAGATGACTGAGGCATTGTGATCCGGAGCTTTGTCATCCGGGATATGTGCCGGTGGCGCCACAATGGTCTCCACAGGGACTGCATGACTGACGCCGCAAGGGCACGGCACCGGTCAATCTCAACTTTGAGATCTCCGGTGTTTGATAGGGTTGAGCCGAGGTACTTGAAGGTAGCGACAAAGTGGACAGGGGTGCCGTCGAAGAGGAGTGGTGGTGGATCAGGTCCCTCTCCTATATGCATAAGCTTGGTTTTTGGCCAGCTTATCTTCAGGCCGAGTTTCCTGGACTCCTCATCAAAAACATGGAGGGCTTCACGAAGCTGGTCAGCGGTCTCACTGAACAGCGTGGTGTCATCCGCGTACTCGAGATCCCTGAGGGTGTAGCTACGAAGGCTACTAGCATATTATAAACTTGGGGATTAGGTATTTTTGATAATGTCTGTATTTAATAAAATTCAATTTGATTTGTTTTTTTATTTTTTGAAACTGTTAACACTTTTGATGTTAGGATGGAAATTTCCATTATATTAAAATTGTCATGTATAAAACCCTGAATGTGGATCCTCCACAGGAAGGAAAAGCAAGTTTATAAAAACCATTAAAAGAGATTTGTTGACATTTTGAAATGTGTCATGTTGAGAAAATGAAGATAGTTTTTTTTTAAATCAAATAAACACTTCCACTATTAAAAAGTCAGGCATTTGTAGGTACGAATTAGGACCTCAATATATCTCCTTTCACCAAACTTCTGCAGTTTAACAGAAGTCAGAACTGCCACTCGACCAACACTGTTGTTGGTCTGGAGGATTAAAAAACAAGCAAAAAAAAAAAAAACTCATTAATTCACACCAGCATTGTTTCAGGGAGGCGGACTCATTATGAGCCACCGCAACTGCACAATGTGGTGATAAGAAGTCAATTTATGAATTGCGTACATTACCTCATTCATTCTGAGCGCATCCGAAACCAGTTTTTTTTTTTTTTTTTCTTTTCGGGTACAGGCAGAGCCTTATTTCCGGTTAATCTGGTTAAAAAAAAAAAATCACAAGATTGCAGTTGGAATTCTGCGCGCGCTAACAATTTAATTCAATTTTCAGGATATAATCATCGGCTGTGTGGATGAATGTTGATGAAGAGAACATTTAATTGCCTTGTGTAATTTGTTCATTTTTTGTTTCACAGATTCTGCAGAATAGAAGTGGTCAGATGAATATATATATATATATATATATATAAAATATTTTATAAAATATTATAAAATATATATTTGAATGCTATCATATCCAGTTATTTTTTAATTTTTTTTTTTTTTTTTTGCATTTCAATCCAGATCATTTACCTTTTGTTTTAAATTCCTCTTCACCCACAAGCAAGATGGCTGCATTTTTTTTTTTTTTTTTTTTGGTTTCTGACAGTGCTCCGCAAATGTAGCCTTTGCTTCAGACGAGCTCTCTTTTCCTCCCCTCTCTCACTCCATTCCTACCTCCTCTGTCATCCCTGCCGGTCTCCATCTTTCTTCTGTTCACTCCATCCCCTCCACCCCCGTCCCCCTTTCTTCCCGTTCTCGCTTACATATTCCTCCCTCGATCCCTCTCCTTTTTATCATGCATCAACCAGTGCGTCTGATGAGCACATCAGTCAAGGCCTGGCTAATGAAGTCCCTCTCCTTCGCCATTAGAGTGAAATAACTAATCTCTCCCTCCACCTCTCCCTCTCTCCCTCCCTCTCTCTCCCTCTTTCTCTGTCATCTTATGAAATCATGCTTCTGCTCTCTCCCTACTCACCTTCTCCATATAATCCATCTCTTCCACTCCTCCGTTCTTTCTTCCTCTTCCTCCGGTGTCACTCTTGCGGCACCGTCGACGAAACAAATAAAACGGAGGGAGGCTCGCCAAGCTGCAGGCAGATAAAAAAGGAAGAATATTTAAACAAATTGTATGTAAAGTGGTAAAGTGAAAAGGAAACAATAGACTCCAGAAATCAGAGGGGATTGAAATATTGCCAAAAAAACGGAAAATGAACAAGTCGAAAATAGAAAAAACTAACATAAAAATAAATAAATATATATATATATATATATATATATATATATATATAGAGAGAGAGAGAGAGAGAGAGAGAGAGAGATAGATAGATAGATAGATAGATAGATAGATAGATAGATAGAATCAAACAATCTTAAATAAAAAAATATCATATTAATAAAAATTAATAAATAAGAAAAAAAAATTAAATCACATAAATGAAAAATTGAATAAGAGAAAATAACAAATGCATTAATTTCTAAAAAAAAAAATTGTATAAAATGAATAAGTAAATATCAATGTCACTACTTCACTACAGGACATTTTTTTTTGTAGACAGGCACTATCTTTCTTAAATATGGGCAGATAACCTCAGGAATCTGCTTTATTCTCTTAGAAATATGCAGCGAATACTTCGTTCATCTTTCATGCACACAGCACACAAGAAAAATTCAAGTCACAACACTACCCCTTTCTTCCATATCCCCAAGGAACATTGGGTGATAATACCAAGACCCCACACTCGACTTCCACACAGTATCCTTAAATCACCCAGGAGTTAGATAAGGGGCAGACTTCGGGCCGATGTCATATTTCCAGAACCGATCGATGCCTGAAGTCATGGTTTGAGTGGACAGGCTCCTCCCCTGGAAATCTACATGCACTTCAGAGTAGCACAAATGGCCATGCAAAGTAATTCCATACAAACCATTCCACATCCTCACATTTGTACTCTTTTATCCAGGATGTCTTCTCTTTCTTTGAAACCTAATTCTAAGTATCTGGTTGAAACAAAATACTTTTATTTTGTGTCACCTCTCCTCCCATTGCCCAAAGAATCACTAATATCCCCCACACTGAGTGCAGGATAAGTGGCAGAAGATGGATGGATGGATGGAAAATAAAATAAGTGACTCATTAAGCAGTCTCCCATCATTATTTTAGGATATGGTAACAATTTATCTGAGAGCGCCAGCAACCTCAGTACGTATATATATAAAATTAAAAAAAAAAAAAAAAAAGATCAATTCAATTAATTTCAAACCAATTAATCATTTAATTATTTAATCAATAATAAATTATTATTGATTAAAAATTAAATTAAATTAAATTAAATTAAATTAAATTAAATTAAATTAAATTAAATTAAATTAAATTAAATTAAAACTTGAATGTCAATATGTGGGGTTCAACTTTTCTCTTGCAGATCATCCAACAAGAAGCTCTTAAAAGTAATCGTAATCACAGGTAACCAGCAGTCTGTTCTCTGTCGCGGCACTTTCAAAATTGGTAATCCGAGTTGCACTTTGGGACGTATTGGATTTATCAACATTATTTACATTTATCTTCAGTTTACTGTTGCAATGGAGTATTAACAGTAATCATTTGGAAGTG
Source organism: Fistularia commersonii (assembly GCF_037954325.1). Lineage (NCBI taxonomy): Eukaryota > Metazoa > Chordata > Actinopteri > Syngnathiformes > Fistulariidae > Fistularia > Fistularia commersonii. The sequence continues at coordinate 2,626,425 of NC_141314.1, forward strand.
CACTGAGAATCTTTTCTCCGGTACATGTTTCCCCTATCAATTATAACGTTGCCTGAAGGATTAGTTGCAAAATCACTTCGCCTTAGCTGCCCGAGAGCAAAGAGGCCTTTCCGACATTGTGAGTTCCGCCCTTGAATGCTAAGCTCAAAGTTGACTTCTTTCAAGTTTGACCTCACTTGCCACCGTCATTCAAAGAGGAAGAAATGGCTAAACACACAGACAGGGAAGAGAAATTGGAGACAAACTGTGCTGTGTTCTTCGCGAACTCAACAGCACTAAATTTAAAAAGTTATTTTGGTCTCACCGGGAACTGCAATGCGTTATGAAATGTCAGCAATCAGATTTGGCTTTATTGATATGCATATAGTTTATGCAGTTGGGCAATGCTAAAGGTCGCTGTTATGAAACTGTCTTTGTTGTTTGCCAAGAAACTCTGCACAGCCTCTGATGAATATTCCCTCCACGTTGTCGCTGCAGCACTATGTCCTGAACCCAACCTTAATAGGAAAGAGATTTTTTTTTTCCCTATAAAAGTGTTGACCACATGTAATGCTGAATTACTCCCTTGTAAATACACACACATACACAAACACACACATATATATATATATATAATTTATTTATTAATTATATATAATTTATTTATTAATTTATTTTTATCATTTTTACTGAATATGCATGCAGCAATTCCTGACAGAATCAATAAGTTTTTCACAAACAAAGAAGAGGAAACATTTTTTTTTGTTTTGACATATTGATATGTTGTAAGAATTGAAGAAAATTTGTCAAGCACTGCTCTTTGGTTGCTTTTCATTGGGATTCATATAAATTTGGAGGAATTCATGGGATTCAAACTGCTGATTGCCAAATGCATGGAAATGGAAGGAAATGTCTCCCTCTCCCACAACAATCTTTGCTGCTCCATTGCTGTCCACATTGAGTACCAGATAGTATGAAAAGGTGTTAGGAACATGCAAGAGACATAGGATGTTCAATATGGAAAATACGATTAAATACATAATTGCAGTCAAGGGCTGTGCATAAAATATGTTGATGAAATGTAAACTTTGTAATCCAGAATGAAGAAATTAAACTGCAAATACAGAGTGAGAATTTGCAGGTGGCCAGTAGATACTCTAAGCAACCAGACACAGTTTGGACACCATTGTATAATGGCACCTATTGTCCAAAGGTAACCAGTTTGATTACTGTTGTATAATTATAATGACTTTGACGACTATTTTGCAGTGACCAAAAGTTTGATGACTCTTGTCAAATGACTGGAATTTTGACAACTATTTTCTAAAGGCATTGACTTTGAGGACTTTTGTGAAATGTCTACAAGTTTGACGACTACTTGTTTGACGACTATTGTCCAATTGCAACAACAGTGAGGACTACTGGGAAATGTCCAGAAGTTTGATGACTACTGTCCAATGACTATGATGTATATTGTCCCATAGCAACCTGTTTGTGGTCTTTTGTACAATGGCAAAAACTTTGAGGACTAATTTTGATGTTTATCATACAACTGAGATAACAAATGTGCATTCATACATTCGTACATGCAACGTGAAATCTACAGTATCATACCATGGTAATGAGTTTGACAACTATTGTCCAATGAAAGCAAGTTTGACAATTACAGTACATTGACAACTATTGCGCAATGGCAAATTAAACATTCAAGCACAACATTGCGTGTGCAAATTTAAAGAAGTGCAACTTAACTGTTAAGTATAGCTGATTGTACTGAGGTAGTCCATGACAGTAAACTCCTGTCAATTGTTTAGGAGTGTGACTTCAGTTGGGTAGAATGAGTAATCCAGTCTTGAGATTTTACTTTTTGCTATTCTGCTGCTCAAAAGTGTCAAAAATGTGTTAAAAGTGAAACCTTGAATTAAAAGAATACGGTGTATCTTTGGTGAATTTTGGATTTGCCATCTGCCTCTGAACCAAGGGACAGCAACCCACTGCTCGGGAGTCAAAAGGGACTCTTGCATCCCTCTGCTGTGAATCAACACGGCTTAGGGAAATAAATAGAGCACTTCATCTAGTAACTTTTTACTTGAGTTCCTTCGTATTTATTTAAATAATTCTAAATGTGAAGATTATGGTGATTGTGTAACATCAAAATAAAATACGTGTTTTGTTTTTATGTTGCTCAAAACATGCGTCCAAACCACCGATGCGCATTTTATTGTGCTTTTACTGACCCGATGTGCAGATGCTGTGTACTAAGGATCAGGAGTGAAATTCCCATTAAACAGGTAAAGTAAACATTTTAATTGGCTATTATTTTGCAATTGTTCAATAAAAATAGTCATTTTTTATACAGGTTGATAGCTGACAGCAAAATAAAACAATGACAGTACTCAGTAGCAGATGGCATTTTTGCTCAGCTGTTTGTGGATTAATTTGCAAATGTCTCTTTATTTCTTAAGAATGAGGAAGACTCAAACAGATAAGTATTTTCTTTGGAACCAACCATCCACCCATCTTGTTTTTATTTTTCTTTTCTGAAAGAAAAAACACAAAATAATACAGGGATTTTTTGGACTCCTGTTGTTTCTTTTCCCTGGGAGTTGTGTCCAAATGGCTCTTTCAGTCTAAAGTTCCAAATCCTGCTCTGAAGTAAGTGGATGTGGGAAAAAATCCCAACAAATTATGTCATTTAAAGTAATAAGCATACAATTAGCTTTCATGTGGTTTTAATATGGACAAGTAACTTAGCTGTTAGCTGGGGTATTAATAAAAATAATTCCAAATGCTATTGGAACTTGTTGCTAACACCAACAAACTCAAGTCATACAACCCGCTATTGAAGTGACCAATAATTTTCCATTTAGGAGAAGAACATGACAAGGACTAATTCCATTTACAAAATAACCCCAAATGTGCCTATATACCTGTATCTTGCAGGGGTGGTTTGTTCCTAAGGACAATCTTGCCAATGCACCACAAAAGCCCAGAAAAGAGTCTGGAATTTTTAAAATTACATTCTTAGTTGTGACAACAGTTCTGATCATTGTAGCTGCCTCTGAATGTAATGTCCAATCATTCCTTTGAGAACTGCCCCTTTTTGTTTGATTTTCAGTCACCCAGTTGAAATCAGTTGAAATCACCTCAACTACTCTCATAGAATCTCATGTGAAATCCTTTCCCCCAAAATAAAGCACTTCAATATGTTCCCTATGGGTTCTTGGAGGGCTTGCACATATGTGCCATCATCATTATGTAACCTGCTCATAGACTCTCATCTGAAATCCTTCTGTTCCAAAAAAGCAGGCACTTCAGTGCGTTTCCTATGGGTTCCTGGAGGGCTTTCGTGAATGTGCCTTCATCATAACATAACCTGCTGAGGCCAAGGAAGGGCATCAATTCCACCTCCAGAAGTCCCTCTCCATGGCGACTTTTAAATAATTTTAAAAATATGGTCACTACTTCATGGATATTTGTTTATGGAACGTAACTCCCACGATAACCCACGGGCTACTAGTGATGTACCTTTGTACCTTTCTCGTAGCTCTGGTAGCTGGAGGGAACATCTTTGTTTATCTCTCCACCCATTGGTTACAAATTGCATTACTATGTAATTTTGATAAGATATTGTAAACTGTGACAGCTGTCTAGTCACCTATTAATTTATCAATTTAATGGGTGACCTTGGTCATCTTTGTAAAAGTTGCCCCGTATGATAATTTGGTCAGGAGTCGCCAGTAATGGCGCACCATGACGTTTGTTCGTGGACGACCTAATTGGATGATTGTGAGATTCCAATATTAATATCTCAAGCCAAGGAGAGTGAAAGTAGTAAACATATGAGACATCCATGATAAAAATGATCTTGACCACAGACATTAACCTATTACTTTACCCAATCCTTAATGAAGTATATTGGTCATATTTCGATGGCAAGACATTTTTTTTAAACTTTGTGAAAATAAATTGCCAAATTCAGCAGACAGTAAGGATTATCTTTCAGGGCATGCCTCAGTCTGCAGAGCACATATTCTAACGATACTGCTGTTATTTTGGTCAAGCTCCACTGCAGTGATGCTCTGTTTAGTTTTTCTAACCGGATTAATCCAAACTCAAAGGGGTTTATAAATGTGACCTTGAATTTAACACTAACACAAAATCAAATGTTTTGTTTCATTTGTCCACATCACATTTTCAATACTCTATAAGATGCTTGAATTAGACATATAGACATCTTTTTATTTAATATTTTCTTCTTCAATCTCACTTACATAGTAGCAGGAAATACATTTGACCAGTATCAGAAAGTTACACGTTTTTTTGGATTAAAGCGAGAACATCTTTATGTAATATCAATAATAATAAGGAAAAGAGCAGCAACTGGGGCTGCACGGTGGCGTGGTGGTTAGTGTTTCAGCTTCACAGTACGAGGGAGACCTTTCTGTGTGGAGTTTGTATGTTCTCCCCGTGTCTGGGTAGGTTTCCTCCAGTCCACAGTCCAAAAACATGCAGCAGGTTCATTGGAAAAATGAGAATTCCCCCCTGAATGACTTCATTAGTGAGTGGTTGTCTGTCTGTATATGTTGGCTCTGCGATTGACTGGTGACCAGTCCAGGGCGCACCCCGCCTCTCGCTTGATGACAGCTGGGTTAGGCTCCAGACTCCCCCGGGGACCCTGAGCACAGGATAAAACTGTGGCTAATGATAATAATAATAAAAAATAGTACTAATAACAAGTATTTATATTGGAGGATAGGGTTGAGCGGACCCAGGTGATTGCCTGGAGGAAGATAAAAATATGAGAAGTCTTTCTTTATCCGTTCACACTCACACTCACACTAACATAGAAACACACACACACACACACACACACACACACGCATACACATGAATGCACGCACAAGCAAATGGAAACGGACAACATCCCACCTGGATCCCCGCAGATTTATTTAGCTGAACCCCACCTGTAATTCACATTTATGCAAAGAAGGCCCAGCGCATTAACAGCAGGATCACTCCAGTGACTTCTTTTGTTATGCTAATTTGCAATCTGAAACCTGCGGGCCTAATTTAATTTTTTTTTTTCCTTCGCCCCCCCTCCCTGGGAATGACACCACTCACACAACAGGTAGAATCATCGACTTAATGAATCTGGTTAAAATCCAATAAAGACTTTTCATAGCTCATTGAGCCTCCTTGCCCATCGCACATCATTAGCAGGCACCATCGCATCCACGTCGTGGCTCCTTAAAGTGAGCTTCTCAGTGCAGGTGTTGGAGCACAACAACCCCCAAGTCAGCAGAAGTGCACTCAAGACCGCACACAGGGCCGCCCGCTCGCAGTCACGGCCGTGAAGATGCCAGCTGATGTTCACCTGATGGCGGTTTACGGTTTCTCTGTTAGGCTTTTGAGACATCGAGACGACAGACATAAATGGATAAATTACTACGTGAAAAATAAAATTAAATTAAATGAAATATAATTAAATACAAGTAAATAAAATTAAATAAAATTGAATATAATTAAATAACAAATAAAAAAACAAATACAGTACAATAAAATACATTTAAAGATAATACAATACAAAACATACAATACGGGACAATATGATACAATAAAATAAAATCTAATAAAATAATGGATAAATGTAAAAATAATTTGACTTCTGTAGGGTTTCCAACCCACAGAAAGAGGGTTCCTGGTTAGATTCTCAATGGTGGTCCTGACTCCATGTTAGCATGCTAGTTGTCAGCTCGCTCTGACTCTAAGCGCAGGATAAGGGGTAGAGATAATGAATTAATGAGTCTGATTTTGCTTAAGCTCAGAAGTAAGTTCAACAAAAAAATAAACTTTGATAATTAGTGATTTTTAGCAAAAAATTATGCAGGTCCTACAAATACTGTTAAATCCACTATTAGATTGAAGTAGCTTTGCCCACAAGTGCAAGAAAAACACAGACACAAACGTGCAAAGCTTCTGGAAAAATGACCAGTTATGATTTCCAACATCTACAGGTTTCAGGAAATCAACAGAAGGATTAAACTCAAAATGTTCATATAATCACCTACGCTCATTCGGCGGCGAAGAGCAGCACCCTCCAGCAAACATGTCTGACAAAAGTTCTGATTATTTTAAGTATCGTCAGGAACGAACGTGATCTGCATTTCAAAGGAATAAGTCGCGCGGCGCAGCTGTCAAATACCGCTGGTAGGATTCCTGCCGATATCCTTGACGGACGCGGCCTTCTCTTGAAGTAAACACCACCTGTGCGCGTCGGCGCTTTAATGTGTCGACCCGGGATTCGGGTTGAAGTCGCCCGGTGGGAGACCCCGCTTGCATTGCGCGGATCGCTGTGGATTTTCTTCTCCCCCTTGAAACAGAAGGGCTCCCCGGCCCCTCGATGTCATGCATAAGCATTACAGGATTATATAGGACATAATCCAACGGTGTGAGTAGCACACATCTGAATCTTATTTTCACACCACGCATGCTGATGTACTGGATATACATTACTTATAATTTCAACAAACCCTCACTTGAGAAGAGCAAACTGACTTCCTTTGTTTCCCCAATGCTCTAATATTACAATCCTTTGTTTGAATACAGCCACACGCGAGTCGCTTAAATTCTTACACCGGTTTCCCGGTGACACGTGTGTTGACATGTTGTGATGCACATTAGCATGACAAACTCCATTCAAGCACCCCCCCAACCCTGGCATACACTGGAAAGACTCCCCCCGGGAGCCGTGGGAGGTCTTTGGGCCAACTATACCATTCCGCTGCCATGGTAACTAGAAATTGATCCATCGATGTTTGGTAACAGTCACACTGTTGTTGAAAAAAAGAAAAGATAGTCTGAGAACGGATTTGCTGTATGTTATTGGGAAATAAAATATGTAGATAATGGGCATTGTTTAAGGAAGTCATTTTGAGATTTTAGTTGGATATTTAACAATATGTTAATTTAATTTAATTTAATTTAATTTAATTTAATTTAATTTAATTTAATTTAATTTTGCCCCTTTGAAACAACAAGCCATCCACCCGAGGAGAAAGCAATCACACACATACGGACATACAGAGACAGAGAAATATAAATACGCATGAGATTACTCAAAAATCCTATACTAACACATAAAAGCAACATTTTCTATATATTTTCTCCAGTTTTTAATTTATCTTTAAAATGTAGTACTTGTAATTCTTTTAATATTTATTTACAAACGCTCAATGGATTTGACAACTGAATGTTATTTTATTTATATATTTCTGTTTATTTATTTATTTTTTTTCTATCAACCTAAAAGCAGTCCAAACACTGTTTTCCCTCTGAGTCTGATTTAATAAATACACTCAATTAAGTAACTTCAATAAAAGCAAAACCCATGAAAAAAAAGATAAAACCTAAAAAAAAATAGATAGAATCAAAATAAATAAATACATTAATAAATAAATAAATAAATAAACACTATCCAACTCAATGTAACAAATAAATTAAATAAATACACTCCGCTAATAAATCACTTGAGTTTTCACTTCTGCTCCAGTTACATTAGGAGGAAAAAAAAGTAATGTCCTTGTTTTAAAATCCACTTTCCAAATTCCAAGGTCACCGAGTGACTTACACTAATATCTGTGTTTTTTTTTTTTGGTTGTTTTATGGAAGCGCTGCTTTTTGGGTTCTAGATTTAGTTACATGTTTCGGGGAGCTAACTTAATCAAGGAAAAAAGAAAACAAAAAAAAAAAAAACAAGGACACTCTCGTTGAAGCCAAAACAAATTAGCCTGAAAACATTCCCGCGTCAATGCGCACGGAGTGTGTTGGAGACAGGGCACTGGGAGCAGAGCCCTCGGTAACTTCAGATATAGATGTTTATCCCGCTGGGGAAACTTGTCCTTATCATTTGACCCATTCTTACTATAAGCGGGAGCTGAGCGCTTGGTCTCCTCCGCCTTGGGACCAACCCACGCTCTGGGGCTGCTGGCTCGGTCAAGGGCGAGGGCAGTGCTTTAGAACAGGGGCGCCGGATGATGATTCATAGGCGCCACGCCGGGGTGAAAGGAGAGGGGTCTTTAGCAGTAAATCTGTGTCTACCGTTGTTTTTTTTGTTTTTTTTTTTTTGGCTAAAAATGGCTTCGGGAAGAGACTTTTTCGGAAAGATGATAAACAGCCGCGCTTGAGGAAAACACATGTTGAAAGGTCAACTTTTCTAAAGTTCGGTTTAATGGGACATGAGGACGGACACTCGGGTTTGTATTCCTTTCTGGTACCAATTTAAAATGAATAAGATAAACTTTAAATCAAACAAAATAAGAATAAATTAATTAAGATAACATTAATGACCCATTAAAAAGTAATACATCTTAAGGAATGGTCACCATTTATCTTAGAGCACTGACTGACTACCTTCAGTATTTGGAAAAATTGGGTAGGAAATTGGTTAGTTCAACAAAAGGGTTGAGTAAACATCCATGTACAAAACAAAATAAGAATAAATGAATAAAATAAATAACAATAAAGGAGTCATTTCTCCCGACATTATCTTGGGGTATGATCACCATTTATCTGAGAGCACTGACTGACTACCTTCAATATTTGGCAAAATCTCTTTGTATAATAAACGGTAGGGTACACATCCATGTATTAAATTAAATTACACTGAATTAAAGGTAAAATTAAATAAAATAACAAAGAATTGATTGAAATGAAATTCAAATAAATAGACATGCATACATAAGTAAAATAATACAAATATAATATAAATATAATAAAAATGTATAAACATATATAAATATAATAAAAAATGAAAGCAAGTGGATGTATTGATATATAAATCGAAAAAAATATGAAAAACATAAAATAAATTATAGAAAGTTTTTACCCTTCTGTGATGTTACGAATCCTTTTTTTCTCCCTGACATTGCCAATCCATTTGACATTACCTGAAACAAAACGGAACCTATTAAGCAGGAGCTGGAGTTGGAAATTGTCTAATTTCATAATATGCATCAGAATTCCGAAAGAACCCCCATCCTCAACCTCATCTGCCATTCACCAGCTGCCACAAATCACCAGCGGCAACTGATGTACGTACAGTTTCTTTCAAAACAGTCCAGTCGTGCCTGCACAACCATCACAATCCTGAAATCCACTAGGCTTTCTATTTCCTTTGTACAGGGACATTATTGCTGCTACTGACACAGAAAAGTGGCTCTTATGGTGGTTCTGTCTATTAGGCTGTGTTGTGGGAGTTGAAGCAATGTTTCCAATGTCTGTTTTTCTTTTTCTTTTTTTTCTTTTTTTTACGAGTAAAAGTTTATTATTTGCTCAGAGTGAGATAAGTAGTGGCTGGAGGCAGGCTTGTATCCTACCAGATAATGCAATATTAGCAACATATTGCAAGATTTGTTAATTGCAAAAAATAAAATAAGATAAAATAAAATAAAATCATGTATTTGTGAATGAAAAAAATCAATCAATAAATTTTGAATATTATATTTATGCATGGACATTAACCCCGCTTAAATTGACCAAAGGAATGTTTGCTAAATACCAGAGATCTGATATGTGGTGACCATAACCTAAAAACAGGCATGTTTTTTTTTTTATTTTTCACATTTTTGGTTTGTTCATGTTTTTTGGGGTTACAATTCTAAAAAGAGGAAGGACCTTGCATTTGTTAAGAGTCTCTGACAGTTGCCCTCTAATGACCGATATTCGGGATGCCTGGCTGTTTTCTGCTTCTTCTAAGCAGTCAGTTGAAATGTAGCACAGGATAACGCGAGGGATCAATGACTCACTAACTGGGAACACAAACAAATAGCATTTAGCAACTAAATGCCTGTCTTTCAGCACCGGACAACCCAAATCCAATCATTGCAAGGGCGTGCTTTTCCCCCTGCAGCTGCATTGACAAGGTCAAGTAGCGACATAGATGGATGACACCGGCTAATGATGTTCAATCGACTATGCTCAGATCCAAAAGGAATTTCTTGGTGTGGTAAACACACGTACGACTAATGTCAGACAGGAATTTGTTACATGCCCCAGTGTCATCAATAAAAAAATAAAAAAAAACATTGCTGAAATGTCAGTCTTTAGGAAATATGAAGACAGACTTTTACTGATCTACCTCCTTTAAAGTGGAACACATGACAACGGCCCCAAAATCCATCATGTTGGAGAGGAGATGATCCAAAATTGTCCAAATACCTCTCCTGTCAGGAGCCAGTTGGTACTTGTTGGTGGTTTGTTGATCATTTCAGACATCAGCTCAGATTTAAGGTAGGCCGCCACTGAAGTGTGAAATGACCTCTAGCTACCACTATCCCTCCTTTGTACATGACCGAGCCATCTCGGTCTGACTTCTCTGACCTTCTCTCAAAACATCTAACATGTGCTGTTCCTCTGATGGACTCATTCATGATCCTAGCCATCCTGGTCACTCCCAAAGAGAACCTTAGTATGATTGTTGTCAAATCTAATTGTGACAAGTGGACCTTTTCCTTGAAGATGTGACACTTCTGATTTGAAGAGTCTTCCTCAGATCTGAACAGAAACCAAGTCCGCTCAATGTGATAAGATTTAATTATGAATGCATGCATAAATATAACAACAACAACAACAATAATAATAATAATAATAATAATAATAATAGTATATGTAGCTGAAATATTGTTCAAAAACCGTCTTCAATAATTTTGATTCACTTCACACATTTTGATTCACTATTTTATCATCATTTTTGATTACTTTTTTGGAAAACATTATTGTCATTTTAGTTATAATTATTGCTACAATCAGCCTGAGTAAATATATTTTGATTATAATGAAAAACACAATTAAAAGTGTTTAAAGCTGGGAGGTAGAGGTTAGCTGAGGGGGTTTTGTGAGTGTTGAGGACACATACAATACATCAACATTTAAATTGGCTGAAAAAAGTAAATTACACAAAAACAACCAATAAAATGACATTCCTCTTTTCTATAAATCTATAATTATTATTTGCATTATTATCATAAAATGTATTATCATTCAATAAGGTGGTCTTTATGAAACAAACAAATTAGAAAAAAAAAAAATAATAACAAAAAAAAAAAAAAGTCTGACATTTTCAAATGCCGGGTGTGAAAAGAGGTCCGGCTCCAATTGGAGAAGTTGAAATATCTCTGGGTCTTGTTCTCAAGTGAGGGAAGGATGGAGCGGGAGATTGACAGCCGGATCGGTGCAGCGTCTACAGCAATGCGGACTCTGTACCGGTCTGTCGTGATGAAGAGGGAGCTGAGCCAAAAGGCAAAGCTCTCAATTTACTGGTCAGTCTACATTTCCACCCTCACCTATGTTCACCAGCTGTGGGTAGTGACCGAAAGAACCAGAACACGGACACAAGCGGCCAAAATTAGTTTCCTCCGCAGGGTGGCCGGACTCTCCCTTAGAGATAGGCTGAGAATTTTGGTCATCCGGGAGGAGTTCGGAGTGGAGCCCTTGCTCCTCCGCATAGAGGAGTCGAGGTGGCTCGGGCATCTGGTCAGGATGCCTCCTGGACGCTTCCCGAGGGAGGTTTTCCAGGCATGTCCACGGAGGCCCAGGATATGCTGGAGAGACTCCAGGTTGGCCTGGGAACACCTTTGGGTCCCCCCAGAGGAACTGGACCATGTGGCAGGGGAGAGGGAGGTCTGGACCTCTGTGCTCCGGCTGCTGCCCCCAACGACTCGGCTCTAGATAAGCGGGAGAAGATGGATGGATGGAAAATAAAATGTATTCGCTCTCTTGTGCTTTCCTTTGTCGTAAAGACTCAGAGTGAATCACATTTCATATTATTTCTAGGTCGCTCGTAGCAACAGGCACTGTGCAAAACGGTCAACGATTCCATCCAAAGTCAGAGTAAATTTTTAAACTCTTGAAAAAAAAAAAAGAAAAAGAAAATTGGAGTCCTGCAAGCTCATTCTAATTTGAAATATAACAGCTGTATATTACGCTTAGTCAGCTGATGTACCGCAGCAGCGATGGCGTGTGCGAGAGCGCAGCGTCTTGTCCGTCAAACCCACTCAGAATTAAAGGTCCATTGAGAAAATGCAAAACATAAATCAGCGATTTAATGCGGTGCATCAAAGTGAGGAATTGCACTCCAGACGCGCTGAGATCTGAAAGTAACTTTGAAAGTGCTCCGACTAACAAAGTGGAAGTGGATTACATACTTGTACTCCTTTGACTTTATTGGAAACCTAATTGAAGTGAACTGCAAGGGTCGCATTGATTTTTGAGCAGGTTTGATCAAATGAATCATTTATACATTATATTCTTTATCTATACCACTGAAGGATATCCAGGCTGGGATTGGGCAAGGTGTGCTGTTCACAGCTCGCCAGTCAATCGCAGCATCAAATATAGAGAAAAATAACAATGCACTCACTCATTCACAAGTCAGTTACATATAGATACAACTCAAGGACTCAGGGATTTTCATGAAATGTTCCTGAGGCAAGGTACACAGCAAGAATAAAAATATACAAATGATGCAATAAATAAAATGATAAATAAAGTAATTATTTAATACATTAAATTAGTATTTCAGGATTTTTACTTTTTCTTTGAAGCTCTGTAGATTACAAGTAGCAGCGGTACATATATAAAATAAGATGAGTGAGACATATCTAAGTAAAATGTTAAACAACTACAACAGAAAATATTTGAACAATATACAGGAAATACTACAAAATGACCACAGTTGATAAAGGTGCTTTGGACGTACAAGTCAAGTATATAAGGTGACCTGCAAAGTTTGGATTTTGCAATTACAGTTACATACATCTATGTACTCACTGATCCATAACTCATATAGAGACATTGCACCAGAGACCATACATATGTGTATGAATAATAATAATTATACAGTTAAAATAATCATACATACATATATATATATATATATATATATATATATATATATATTAAAAAAAATCTTTATATAATAATAACAATAATAACAACAACAACAATAATAATAATAATAATGTAATTATAATATATAATAATAATATAATTTTATATATATATATATATATATATATATATATATATATATATATATATATATTGGTACATTGGTGACCTACAGGGTAGCAGTGGAAATGGAGCTTGGGTCAAATGACATGAGGAAGGGACTATGACTCAAAAAGGTGAAGAGTTGGTCGACATGATGCAAAGAAGGAGGGTGAAGATGCTGTGTGTCCAGGAGACCAGGTGAAAAGGTAGTAAAGCTAGAAGCTTAGGAGCAGGCTTTAAGTTGTACTATCATGGTACTGACAAGAAGAGAAATGGGGTAGGGGTTATTGTGAAGGAGGAGTTTGTGAGGAATGTTTTGAAAAGAATGTCAGATAGACTTATGAGTCTGATATTGTGAAGTAAAGTGAAGTGAAGGTGTGATGCTCAATGTTTTTAGTGGTTATGCCCTACAGGTTGGATGTAAGTTAGAGGAGAAGGAGAAGTTCTGGAATGAGTTAGATGAAATGTTGCAAAATATCCCTGGAGATGAGAAAGTGGTAATTTGTGCAGACTTCAATGGACATGTGGTTATGGGCTGCTATGGCACCAGGATAGGAATGCAGAGATGGCAGATGGTGGTAAGCTTTGCAGAAAGAATGGAAATGGCTGTAGTGAACTTCTTTTTCCAGGAAAAACATGAACATAGGGTAACTTATAAGTTCAAAAGTATGAGCACGCAGGTAGACTACATCTTGTGTAGAAAAGGTAATAAGAAAGGGACCACGGTTTGCAAAACAGTTGTAGGGGAGTGTAGCCAGGCAGCATAGGGTGGTGGTTTGTAGGACGACTCTGTTGACAAGGAAGATCAAGGGGACAAAGGCAGACCAGAGGACAAAGTGGTGAAAGCTAAAAAGGGAGGAGTGTTGTATGGTTTACAGGAAGGAGTTGAGAAAGACTCTTGGTGGTCAGGGAAAGCTTCCAGTTTACTGGGCAACTACAGCTAATGTGATCAGGGACTCAGGTACGAGAGTGATTGGTGTGTCACCTGGAAGGAAAGTAAATCAGGATTTTGGTGGTGGAATGAGGAAATCCAGGAGTACAGAGAAATATACAGAGTACAGAGAAAGCGGTAAGCAAAGAAGAAGTGGGACACTAAGGGGCAAGAGAACAGACAGAGTGCAGAAAGACACAGCCTAAGGTAAAGATAGAGGGAGCAAAGGCAAAATTAAGGGTGGACGACAATGACGTCCAGTCAGTAGAGGCAGGGGAGCCCGGGCCTCACCTGTCATCATGGAAAGAAAAAAAAAAAAAAGTAAAATGAAAAACTAAATCAAATGGTCATATTTTTTCAGTGTTATTTTCCACTTAATGTCACCATTTGTGTTGTTTTTATTTCAAAATCACAAAAAAAATACCATTCAAATATGAAGAAGAGACGTGGGGTGACACAGCAACCAGCTGAGCCAACTATGGATTGCACAATGATCATGCTGACTGTGCTGGCATGCTATGCACTGAGACCATATTGCTGTCTCTGTGTATGTCACTATTAAAATATTCAAACACTTTTGATATATGAACTAAATTTCCATAGTTTAGCTGATGTGTATTATGTTTTTTGTCAACAACTGTAATATGTTTCTGGTGCTGAGCAATCATAAAACAACTGAGAGACATTAAGTGAGGCACATAGTAACGGTGCCTCATGGTTGGGGGGCACTGGTGATCCCAGGGATCCTTCTTACTACTCGGCTACAGAATAATAGAATTAGCACTAGCAAGCCACAGTAAACAGTTAGCTAGTCAAGTGCAGCCATCCAGCTATTTTTTTTCCGATCTCATCGGGCTGTATTGCTAACAAATGGTGTGGGATGAATCGATATCTCCTGGGCAGCTTCTCAACTCTTTGGCCAGAAGGATCTCATTCAAACTTTTCCTGAGGCGACAAAGTTGCTCCAGCTGGTGGTCACTGTTCCAGCAGTGAAAGCATCGATGGAGCGCTCATTCTCAGCACTGAAAAGACTCAAAACATACAGTCGGAACAGGACCGATCAAGGTCGACTGTCTTCAATGGCAGTGATTTCCATTGAGACAGAGATACTTTTAAAAAATGAAGGAAGTTAAGGACAACTTCCACAAGCATGTTCTTGATGCCTTTCAGAAGGAGCAGTGCATGGACTTCATTTATAAGTAAAGGTAAGAGATAATAGGGTTTTTTTGTTTTGTTTTGTTTTTTTACGTGCTTTTTTTCTATGCCACAATTTGTGTAAAAAAGAATGCCAATATGATATTTGAAACAAAACACGTCAACAGCTTCCAATGAAATGGTGAATAAGCTACTCCGTAGGGTTAATTTGTTTGTAAATCTGACTATGATGACGTCAGTGCCTCACCAGCCATGAACCTCACCGCACGTCACTGGTGGACGATAACTTATATGCTCTGTTGGACAGTGAGGAGGGACATATGATTTGTACAGGTTGGCGAAACACAGAGATAAAGATGTAAATGATGTATAACAGGTCCGGGTGATTGAGGATAGAGAGGGGGTTTGTGTTGACAGATGCTACAAGAGTGATGGAAACAGTATTTTGAAGAGCCGATAAATGAGGAAAATGCAAGGATAGAAAAGGTGACCATTATAGATGACAAAGTAGCAGAGATTAGTAAAAGTGAAGTGAGGAAGGCGTTGAAGAGGATGAAGAGTGGAAAGGCAGCTGGTCCTGATGATGTACCTGTGGGGGGTTGTGAAATGTCTGGGAGAGACATCGGTAGTTTCTGGCGAGATTAACCAACAGGATTTTAGAGAGTGAGAAGATGTCTGAGGAATGGAGACGAAGTGTGATGGTGCCCATTTTTAAGAATTAGGGGTATTTAAAGAATTGTGGTAACTATAGAAGGATACAGTTAATGAGCCATACAATGATGTTATGGGAAAGAGTAGTGGAAACTGGACTGAGAGCAGAGGTAAGCATTTGTGAACATCAGTATGGTTTCATGCCTAGAAAGAGTACTGCAGATTTAGTTTTTGCTTTGCGAATGAGAAGAGAGAGAAATAATAGAGAAGTACAGAGAAGGCCAGAGTGAGCTGCATTCCACTTTTGTAGACCTAGAAAAGCATATGACAGGATGCCAAGAGCGGAACTCTGGTATTATATGAGGTCTCGAGTGACAGTGAAGTTTGTTAGACTGGTGCAGGACATGTATGCTAGCTGTGAGACAGTGGTGTGGTGTGCTGTAGGGGCAACAGAGAAGTTCAGGGTGGAGGTGAGACTCCATCAGTGATCAGCTATGAGGTCCTTCTTGTCTGCAGTGGTGATGGACAGGCTGACACATGAGGTCAGACAAGAATCTCCATGGACCATGATGTTTGCAGATAAAATTGTTCCTGTAGTGAGAGCAGAGAACAGAATGAGGAAAATTTAGAGTGGTGGAGGTATGCGCTGGAAAGGAGAGGAATGAAGATTAGTTGCATCAAGACAGAGTATATGTCTGCGAATGAGAGGAACCCTGGTAGAACGGTGAGGCTACAAGGATTGGAGATCAAGAAGATGGAGGATTTCAGGTACTTGGGATCAACAATCCAGAGCAACGGAGAGTGTGGAAAAGAGGTGAAGAGACGGGCTCAAGGAGGTTCGAATGGATGGAGAAAAGTGTCAGGGATACTATGAGATAGAGGACTATTAGACAGAATGAAAGGAAAGATGTACAAGTCAGCGGTGAGACCAGTGGTGCTGTTTGGCCCAGAAACAGATACGATGAAGAAAAGACAGGAGGCAGAGCAATAGGTCAAAGAGATAAAGATACTCAGGGTCTCTTTTGGACTGACTAGGATGGACAGGATCAGGAATGAGTCCATCTGAGGAGCAGCACATGTCAGATATTTTGGAGAGAAGGTCAGAGAAGCCAGACAGAGAACGTTGGGTCATGTACAGAGGAGGGATGGTAAATATATTGGTAGACGGATGCTGGAATTGGAGCTGCCAGATAGGATGTCTGGAGGAAGACCAAAGAGAAGATTTATATACGTGGTGAGAGAGGATATGAAGGTATTTAATGTGAGAGGATACAGAGAATAGTGTAAGATGTAGAAGGTTGATTCGCTGTGGCGAACCCTGAAAGGAAAAGTCGAAAGGAGAAGTGGAAAAAAAGATTTATATATATATATATATATATATATATATATATATATATATATATATATATATATATATATATATATACATACATATAGATGTATATGTTGTTTTTTTTTTTTTTTTGTGTCCCCCTTGAGCAGATGGCAGACAAGGGCCCATTTATAGAGTCTAAATTCAGCTGATTTCTCACAAGAGCACGGTTATTGTTGAGGTGAACATCAAATGTGACGTCCGGAGTTATTTTTTTATTGGATGAGAGCGATAAAACATAACCTCTTTAGGTTTTTATACCCTGTCAGTTAGTCATTTAGAGTGTTTTAGTGTCTTCAAGATCTCCAATAATTCCTCCGGGAGACTCTCAAAGACCATGAAGTGAAACAAACGTTGTTTCTTCAAGCATAATACTTCTAATGACATCTGTTTAACCCATGCTGTGCCCATATTTTTATTTCTTTTTTTATTTTTATTTTTTTATTTTCCTTCAGGCCTGTGAATTTTTAGGATATATTAGATAGAACCTTGGAGCAGCAGCTGAACTCCTGGTCCTGCAGTTTGGCCCCGCTGGTGTTTGAAAGCAAAAACAAATGGGACGCGTTGGCGCCCATTAGCATCCTTTCACACACTCTTAGCAGAGCCTATTTTTTTATTCTTGATAAGATAATAACTAGCAACTGGTCAAATAACTTAGAGTTGAATTTGTAATTCTTACTTGCTATTAAAGTGATGCTTATTAGCAAGAAGACAAAAATACTGCCTTGTGAATCTAAATCACAATCAAACGTGCATGAAGTGATCGCAAGCAGAGATACTAAATGCGTGCTGTGCGCAGGAGATACCCAGAATGAAGCTGCGGTTGATTCTCCAGTCGGAGCTCAGGATACAGAACACCGGGCTCTGGTTGGTGACCAGCCAAGATTTTTTTTTTTTTTTTATCCTAAAAATAATCTAAATTATAATATCATAGCACCAGCAATATGGAGTTTCAGATATAAAAGAAGGGTTTGTTTACCAATATGGAAAACATGCAAACGTGAGTGAGGGCCTGTGAAAGTCGCCAATACTGCGTACAACTACAAAATAACAAATGCGGAGACTCCAGTATCTCACAGGTAATGTTACCATATTTATTAATTTTCATTTTTCGGCTTCACACCAGCAACAACCCCACACTTCCACTTTTTGTTAAGCTTTCAAAATAAGAGCTCAACGCATCTATGGTGGTCACAACTCATAACAGGAACAAGTCCAGAAAGATATTGTAACATTTCAATGAAGACATCTACTTCAAGGCTTTCACCCCAGATGTCATAGGTTAATTACCAACAACTTCTCTTGATACAACCGTATTAGACTGCGCTCCCATTGCCTCTCCACGAATAACCGGACTGCATCCTTTATGACAAAGCTGATGTCAAGCAATCAGCGAAGGGCCGGAGAGCGACAGGTCAACAGTCTATAGCTCTTATTCCAGGGTTGCTACAATATGTAATGTAAACATGCAATGAGGTGGAAGCACCTACTTCTGCTCCACGTCCTTCTCCGTCACCAGACTTGAAATATCCTCTTGCATGGGACTGAACCCGCTCTCCTCTGTCCTCCTGAGAGGAGTGAGGAATTGAGATGTCCTTCAGGACGTCGGGACACCGGATCGATCTATGGAGGGGGCGTAGGAGGGGGCGCAATGAGCCCCCCAGGGATTGATTGGGGAAAAAAACGTGAAGAAACCGTCCAGAACCTCCTCCGACATTCCTGTAAATCATCGTAACACCTTCGTGCGGAAACAACAGAGGCCCCACCGGTCCAGTTAATAGACCCCTACGCCTCCCAGACCCCCTGCATGTCCCCCAGCGCTGTAATGAATTTCAGCATCCCCCATCCTCCTTTCACTGCCCCCCTCGTGAACCGTGTACCAATATAGATTAGTTTAGGAATTCATTAGCCCGGTCATTATCCGTCATCGACACATGCCACACCATCACACGCGCAGAGGAGTAAGATGAGTGTGTGCATGCATGTTTGTATGTGTGTGTTAGTGTTGGGGGGTGGGGGAGGTCACTGTTAGACTGACATGTTGGTATTGCTACAAGCCAGTTTCTCAGTGTGTCAAAGAGAAGACTATTTGTTAGTAAAGAGTGTGTGTGTGTGTGTGTGTGTGTGTGTGTGTGTGTGTGTTTATGCAAGGGAGACGCCAATGCCATCTCGAACATGTGAGAAGAGAGAAGACTATTTGTTAATAAAGTTTAGTGTAAAGAGAGTGGGAGTGTGTGTGTGTGCGCGCGCATATGTTTATGTGGAGAGGATGGTCACTGCATCAGTACATTAGTTACACCTCAACCAGGATTTTTTTTCAGCATGTCAAAGAAAAGACCAGTTAAACTCAGTAAAATTGGTAATGAGAGAGAAAGAGTGTGTGTATAAATGTATGTGTGTGTGTGTTGGGGCGGTGTCCCTTTCAGACCGACACATCGGTTACACACAGAGCCAGATTTTTAGTTTGTCACAGAGAAGACCATTTGTTAATAATGTTGGTAAAGCGTGTGTGTGTGTGTGTGTGAGTGTGTGTGTTTGTGAAGGGGGTAGTTGCTATTAGACCAACGCATAGGTTATGATTCAAGCCAGTATTTCTATGTGTCAAAGACCATTTGGTAATAAAATTGGTAGAGAGTGTGTGTGTGTGTGTGTGTGTGTGTGTGTGTGTGTGTGTGTGTGTGTGTGTGTGTTTATGCTTAAGGGACAAGCCAATGCCATTTTGAACATGTGTCAATTTTTGCACCCTGCCATTGCATTGCCCAAAGACCTGTGATTCTCTAGTGAGTGCACACACACACACACACACACACACACACACACACACACACACACACACACACACACACACACACACACACACACACACGTAGACACTTTGCTAAACATCACTGCGTGAAGATATCCAGTTCGTGCCATCCAAGAATCTAGGATTTAGATAAACCAGCATGTCTTCGTTGAGAGCATAAACACTTTGCGTGTGGCCTGGCAAAGACCCCCCAAGCACGCGCTATCTTCTATTTTTTTTTTGTTTTTGCGCAGACTATTCCCACCCACACCCCGCTCCTCAACGCCCTCTCCAAGGGCTGGGAGTGAAAGTCCTAGCGGGGCCTCAAGGAAACCCAAAGACCCAAAATGAATAAATGAACACACAAACTCCACTATTTTGGAAGCTTCTTCCTCTGATGCTAGAAAACATGAGGCTCCCCCCACATATATAATTCTCTATTTTTTTTCAAGTCAGAGCTGCATGCATGATTCAAACGAGCTTCATGCTGAAGATCTGAAAGCAATGATTAAGCAAAAGGGCACTGTGCGATATAGTAAAAGGCACAATAAAGTGCGTGTGAATCACATCATTATATCATCATTATTTATTGTTAATGCAGCCTCAGGGCGGCACTGGCCGGTCTCTCCCCAAGCCAGCCTCGGGGAGACACAGAGCAGTGTCTCCCTGAGCAGGTCCCAAGCCCAGATAAATGCAGAGGGTTGCATCAGGAAGGGCATCCGGCGTAAAACTTTTGCCAAAACAAAATATGCGAATCGACTATAAAACACAGATCGTATCGGATCGGTTGAGGCCCGGGTTAATAACGAACCCCATTGGTACCGATGACCCACTTAACAGTCAATGCCAAAAGTTTTGAGAATGATACTTTCACAAAGTCTGTTCCTTCAGGGTTTTTTAGGTGTTTGCCAGATGATGCTATGGTTGTGTCATTCTCAAAACTTTTGGCCGTGACTGCAGGTCAAAGAAGGAGAAGAGGACGGCGTGTTCGGAAGCAGAGACAGATATGGAAACGCAAGAATCTGAGACTGAGTGTAGGGACTTTGAATATTGAGATTATGACAGGAAAAGGTAGAGTTGGTCGACATTATGTAGAGAAAGAAAGTGTATATACTGTGTGTCCAGGAGACCAAGTGGAAAGGTAATAAGGTTAGAAGCTTAGGAGCAGGCTTTAAGTTGTACTATCATGGAACTGACAAGAAGAGAAATGGAGTAGGAGTTATCTTGAAGGAGGAGTTTGTTAGGAACGTTCAGGAGGGGAAAATAATCTATAGACGTATTAGTCTGAAACTGGAAATTTAAGATGTGATTCTCAACGTTGTTAGTAGCTATGCCCCGCAGGTGGGATGTGAATTGAAAGAAAAGGAGAAGTGATGATTTGGATGAAGTGACACAGAATATTCCCAGAGATGAGAGCGGTAATTGGTGCAGAATTCAATGAACACGTTGGTGAAGGCAATGGAGGGGATGAAGAAGTGATGGGCAGATTTGGTATACAGGATAGGAACACAGAGAGACAGAAGGTGGTAGATTTTGCTAAAAGGATGGAAATGGCTGTAGTGAACACCTTTTTCCAGAAATAACAGGAACATAGGGTAACTTACAAGAGCAGAGGTAGGAGCACGCAGGTAGACTACATCTTGTATAGACGAGGTAACCTGAAAGAGATCAGTGACTGCAAAGTAGTTGTAGGTGAGAGTGTAGCCAGACAGCATAGGATGGTGGTTTGTAGGATGACTCTGGTGACAAGGAAGATCAAGAAGACAGAGTAGAGGATAAAATGGTGGAAGCTGAAAAGGAAGGAGAATTGTATGGTTTTTAGGGAGGAGTTGAGAAGGCTCCGGGTGGTCTGGGAGAGCTTCCAGATGATTGGACGACAGCTATTGTTTTCAGGGAGACAGGTAGGAGAGTACTTGGTGTGTCATCTGGAAGGAAAGTAGATAAGGAGACTTGGTGTTGGAATAAAGAAGTGCGGGAGTATAGAGGAGATGGAGAGGATGGGCAACAGGTCCGGCGTAGGCAGGAGGTCTCGAGGAAGACCAAAGAGAAAATTTATGGAAGAAGTGAGAGAGGAAAATTGATTCACTGTGGGGACCCCTGAAGGGAAAAGCCGAAAGAAGAAGAATTAACATTGATTATTGTTCTTGGTATTTTTTTTAGTTTTTCTATTTCAATGTAAATAGATGACACCATTGCCTGGCAATTCGGGATCACTCAGTTTGTATTCTGATACACTTGGGATTCAGCAATACATTGAAAATGACCCAAAGACCTGACGCTATGATTGACTTAAGGCGATTATGCACGCTAATCAATGATGTCCCTTTTATACATTGATAGAAATAGAAGAAAAAAAAAAAAAAGATGCGCGTTTCAGCCTGAAGACCCTGGCTCTCTGCGTGAGAATTATGATGATGTTGAAAAAGCAAAAAAGAAAAAAAAAATCAAAACGCACATTATCATTATTATCAAAATGTTGTCATGGAGATTATTTATTTTTATATAAACAAATGGAAAATACAGAAAATAAAACCTTAATTCATCATATTGGAAATAATCAAGGATTATTTTAAATAAATAAATTATAAATAAATAAGTACCTAAAGAAGTAATCACATACAAAGGAATATTATTTTTATTGATTTTATTATTATTATTATTATTATTATTATTATTATTATTATTATTATTATTATTGTTATTATTATTATTATTACAAGCAGGACTAGTAGTAGCTGTAGTGCTTTAATTACATTTAATTTTATTTAATTTTATTTAATTCATTTGGACAGAGGCAATTGTTGGAAAGTAAATGGAGCAAAGGAAGTATCGCATTTTTCACAGAAAACCTTTAGCATTTAGCTGCTGCATGTGTCAACCATTTTTATTAATTGGTTATTATGCTCATTCAGTGAAAACCCACGTGGCGACCTTGAGAAGAAAACCGTGCCTTGATTTATTCTTTAAATACTCAATATGTGATTAATTTCATAATTAGCCGTTTATTCTCGGCGAGGTAATGGACTTCATTAAATAAACCGCTTTAATGAAATAAAGTAAATGAGCTCATTTGAAAATGTAGAATCAATGCGAGCGTTATTTAAACAAGCAGCGTTTCCCGAAGGTTTGCTTGGGTTGATTAAATTTGTCTTGGAACCGCTAATAACAATAGCTATAGTGCTAATAAAGGCTAAAACCCTTCAAACAACATTATTAATTTAAATTGATATCGTTTTAATACACTTTCCTTTCCTTTCCTCTCATGCCGCCCGATTGCGGGGAAAGCAGCATGGAGGATGACTGAATTTTTTTCAGGAACTGATATTTATTGTCAAACAGGAAAAAAAGGATTTACATTAAAATAAGGTGTGCAGAACTAGTTATGCAGATAATGAATGAATGGAACAGGAGGATTCTCGACTCCTAGTGTGTCCAAGTGTTGTTGAGCAGGACACTGAATCCCAAACTGTTCCCCTGGCAGCTACTGCTCATGGTTCATCCATGATGGGTTCATTGCAGAGAACTAATTTCCTCACATGGATTAATAAAGGATGAATTAAATTAAAATGATAAATAAATGAAGAAATAGATGAAAAAAAAAAAAAAAATCTTGGTCCAGTGATTGCCTGGCAACCAGTCCAGGGTGAGCCCCAGATGGATGGATGCTTATATGCTATTGTCATTTACGCTCTCTGCTTATTATGTCTATTAAAATCTTAATCCTTTTTTTCATCCAGTAACATATGTCAACTGTATTGTATTGTTTTCAGATTCCTATCTATCCAATTGATTGTCTTTGATTAATTTGATATATCGCATGCCGTTAAAATTCAAATTAATGACCACTGAAGAATGAATTAGTATTTCAAGTGTTAGTTTCATTTTTTTAATTTTAATTTTTTTATAATTTAGCCTCAGGGCGGCACTTGCCCGTGTCTCCTCAAGCCTGCCTTGGGGGGGAACGGAGCAGGGTCTCCCTGAGCCGGTCCCAAGCCTGGATAAATGCAGAGGGTTACAACAACATATATATATATAAAAACAACAGAATGAAAAGGTTGAATAAAGTAATTTTGAAAAGGTTGAATAAAGTAATTTTTTAATGTCATTATTTTTTCTATCGTACAGATAAATGCACATTAGGTCACAATGTGTTCATAAATATCGACTGCTGTTAATTCAAATGTTTTTCCAGTTCACTGGGTGATTTCAACCGCTGCGTTTAAGGCCGACGTCGTCGATCAAATAATAACCTCGGATTTGTTTCGCCGACGCCCGTATTCGGAGATTTCAATTAATTTTCTCAGGGATCTGGCGCGTTTGCACGGAACGCTTGTGCATTTCTGTGGGAGAAACGCTCGTCAGGAGTGGGAGTCAAAACACGGGGAGTGTAAGAAGGTCAATTGGATAATCCTCGGCACATCTGCCGTCGGTCGACCTCACGCCGTCATCAATCTCGGCCGGTTCTCGACTGACATCTGCACGCCTCCACGTGGCCGAACATTGAGTTCTTAGAGTCTTCGTCAAGTCATATATTTAAAAAACAAAGCGATAATCACATTTTGAATTTATAAACATCATTATTTATATTTCTAAAGAGTGCTAATATAACCCCTTGGGTGACGTGTCAATGAAATAATGAGATATAGGAAGAAAAGGTCCGACAGGGCGAGTGATTTGGAGTTTTTATGCTCTCCACCGTGTCTGTTTGGGTTTCCTTTCAGATCTCGGGTTTCCTCCAAAAGCCCCAAAATCATGCAAGAGCTTCACTGGAAACCTGAATTGTGTGGCATGAATGAAGGAGTGAGCTGATGGTTGTCTCTACATGACGTGTCAGGAAAGTGAAGTCTACATGACAGAGTGAATGCTTGCATTCCTCTATATGATGAGCAAGTGAATAATTACCTTTCTATCAGACATCTGAAAGACTTTATGAGTAGTTCTTTGTCTCTATATGAAGTGTGAATGAACGAGTGATTGGTTGCATGTCTCTGTATTATCAAAAGAGTGAATGAACGGCTCTGTGTCTATATGAAGTGTAAATGAGAGGATGAATTGTTGCATGTCTCTTTATGATGAGCCAGTGAATCGTTGCACGTCTCTATTAGACAAGTGAATGAGAGAATGTGTGGTAGCACGTCTATATTTTTCTGTTTTTATGGGATGGCCGGGTGAAGGAGGTAGACCAATCGTCTTTGAAACCTCCTTATAGACATTCCAATGAAAGGATGAACGGGGATACGTTTTTATATTAAGTGTGAATGAGAAATTGAATGATTGCATTGAATAGAATAGAAGTTCACATACTTAAAAAGTGCCTCGTGCAGTAGTGGTAGTTAATAATTAATGTGTAGTGTTAAGATAAATACATATCAGAAAAAAATATAAATATATAAAATTGAAACAGCAACATTTTTATTTTTTTTTTAATTTTGAATTTTTGGGGGGGGATCTGTGTTTTTTGCATATGCGTAAATCGTTCTGTAACCTTGAGTGTTGAATAAGCCACCTTAAAATAAAATGTCCACTTTCTTCTTCTTCCTGAATGAGCAAGTGAAAAATTGCAAATTTATATATGATGAGAGAGTGAATGGTTGCGTGTCGCGGTCCAATTTTATTTTGCGCAATAACATAAACAAGAACGCCATTGTTGCGCCAGACATTTCTCCTAAAATGTGGAATTAGTTTTGGCTTCAGAACTTTTGAGACGTCACAAATAATCTAATCACTTTCCCAAAGCCCCCGGCAAAAGAAAAAACAAAAAAAAAAATGTAAGCTCTGATAAACGAAAATGAAAATAGGCCTGTGGTGTCACATCCATCACTCAGCACAATAAAATGATGTAAAAAAAGAAGAGAGAAAAAAACGGCTTTTTGACTAGAGGGCTGAAAAAGTAATCATTATCCCCGATGCATGTTCATCAACGGGCCTGATTTATCACTTTGCGGGAAATCAAAAGTGACATTCACAATAATGGCCGCCATATGTCTGGGAATTTGTCCCCGCCATCAAATTTACGGTGTGTGATCAAATTTAATCAGGCGTTCCGAGGGGCGGGGCGAGGTGGGGGGGGGGATACCACCGTGAACAAACATCCTTGTGAATACCTTCGCAGGGAAAAAGATGAGAAGATGACAATCGTGCACCTGTATTTGACAAAATTTGTGGATCCTGTCTCGATTCAGCGCATTCAGGTGCATCAGATAACCCCTCCCATCCCCTCCGATCTAACCTGAGCCGGGGGGAGGGGGCCGCGGCAGGACAGTTTATTAGAGGAGATAGCGACTGTGTCTGCTGTAGATTTATAACACTGATTAAAATAAGTGATTTCCCCCCTACGCGCCATCCATCCTGTGGTGAGAGATGCACAGCAGATGATAACCCCCCCAACCGCCCCAAGGGGGGAAAACCCAAGTGCCAGTGAAGTCATATTTAATGTCATTTTTTTTTTTTTCAAGCCTTTTTTTTTTTTTTTACTTGATTTAAGATTCCACCCCCCCCCCCCCCCCCCCCCCCCCCAAAAAAAAAAAAATAAATAAAAAATAAAATAAACAAATAAATAAATATAATCAAGGCCTTACTTCTTTCCTTGGGCATTTTTATAGAAAGCGCAGAAGCCGACGGGAAATGAAAGGGCCTCCCGAAAGATAAATAAATGAAAACGCGAGAGCTTAAAATTGACAGCTAGGAGTAGGAACAGGGGGAACCCGCTCTTCATCTCTCCGAGTTACGTTGCTCGAATTTGTGTGTGTGTGCGTGTGTGTTGTATCGCTGCAGGGCCCGAGTCAAACCCCGCAGTGTCAATAATATGAGACTTTTTATTTTATTTTTTTTTTTGCCCCGGCCCAACTCTGTCTACTTATAAACGTTGTCATCCCTCTTAGGGCGAAAGATTAAAAGGGAGCTTTTGGGCCAAAGCGCTGGAGCTCATTTGTAATATTGTAGAGGAAAAGCGCCTGCAGCTTGATGGCTCTCCTTCTATCTCACACACGCACACACACACACACACACACACTCACACACTCACACACACACACATACACACACACACAAAAACACACATACACAGAAACGCAAAAAAGCACATGTAAACTAGAGGGAGGGAGGGTGGTGGTGGTGGTACAGAAAAAAAATATGGGGATGTGGGGAAAGTAAGGATATGAAAATATGTAAGTGGGTAAGCCAACGGCTTTTTGGAGCTTCTGCAACCTGATCGCACTCTTTTGGTTTAGCGACAAATTCCGGCTCAGACTGACCCTGTCAGCGTCTTTTTTTTGGGCGGGTGACACAAAAGCGAGTCAAGTGCGAATCAGAATGCTGCAGTTTTTTTTCAGTTCACACAGATTAATGAGACGTGAAATGTATCGAAATATGTCATAGGATAATATACATTTGGCAAACCTTAATTTGTGACATTAAAATACGGTAGAATTATTTTGTGATGCTCAAACTGAATATTTTTACTTACATTATTTTTGATATTTTTATCTATTTATTTTCATTTTTTTTTTTTTTATATTATGATGATAATTACTACTATTATTATTAGAAGTACTACTATTAGAATTATTTATTTGTAACACTTTCATTTGATTAATTTATTTATGCATTTATTTAATATTCTTTTCCATTTTTTATTTGTATACTTTAACAGGGATATTCACCATACTGTTCAACTGAATGACTCATTATTTATGTCACAGGATATGCAATAAATAGATAAATAAATAAATGGGACTGACATTACTATTCTTTTGTAATATATACATAGTTATTTATGTTTGCTTTCTTATTTTCACTAATATATATATATTTAAATAAATCAATCAATAAATTTCGATTAAATTTGAGATAATTGTGATGATACTGTTGCACACAAATCAGATCCTTTTATCTATTAATTATTAATAATTAAATTCCAACATATTGAAATTTAAATAATAGTGATATAAATTGCAATATATGCACCTTTTCTCACAAAGTCACACTAACTGAAACATAGTGTTGGCGTCGTGAACCACTGAGTATGTGTGACCTCGATTTGTAACCGTGCTCAAGACTCATACACACCAATATCAAGAGGCTGCAAATTATTCAACTACAATCAAACATCACACACACGTGCGTGCAAGAGGACATTTTAATCAGTGGGGAAATCTGAGATTAGATGTATTTCAGCGACGTGACTGACCTTCCCACTCTTATCAAGCTTTTATAACAAGCAGTGGTCTCTGCAGAAGAAAATAATGGGATTACCGACATCGATGGTTGGTTTTGTGACCCGTCTGTTTTGCGACTTTTCCAGCAAAGCATCACTATGGTAATACTACTACTACTACTATTACTACTACTGATAATAATAATAATAACAACAACAACAACAACAATGATAATGATAATGATAATAATAATAATAATAATAATAATAATAGTAATAATAATAATAATAATAATAATAATAATGGAAATGCATGATTATTATGGTATACATGGATGGTGAATGCCTAATTTCTTCATAAATGGGTTATATGTATCTGTATGCAGTAAAACAATAATGACACTAATTATACTTCCAATAATGCTAAATCTACTACTAATACTTATGTAACTATTATTGCTACTAGCACTACTTATAATAATAACAATAATAATAATAATAATAATAATAATTTCAAGCAGTACATACATCACT
Organism: Fistularia commersonii; assembly: GCF_037954325.1. Taxonomy (NCBI): domain Eukaryota; kingdom Metazoa; phylum Chordata; class Actinopteri; order Syngnathiformes; family Fistulariidae; genus Fistularia; species Fistularia commersonii. The sequence continues at coordinate 2,655,037 of NC_141314.1, forward strand.
CCACAAATAAATAGTATTAAATAATGAATAAATAATATTAATAAATAAATAAATAAATAAATACATAAATAAATAAATAAATAAATATAATAACTCCAGGATGAAATGGAGTATATTAAAAGTGTGATATATACATTTTAATTTGATTCTATTTTTTTGTTCTTAAACACATGTGATTTTGTGTATAGAGTATGGTAGTCATTAGCTCACGAGTAATGTGAATGAATGAATAAATGATGAATAGATGGCTGAATAGTTGGATCTGCAATTGTGTATGTGATAATGCTAATATTAATGCTGAATAAAATAAAATTCAATTAAATGATATAAAATGAAATACAATTAAATCATATTAAAAGCGTGTGATCAGACTGTAATATTCGCTCAATTTGCTCAGTCGGATACATCCTAATAATATACACTGGAATGACCTCTGGCCTTTCCTCTTCCATCACCATCATACTAATTTATCACCATGAACCAAAAATAATGTCAAGGTCTAACAAATGAATTAACATGACATTTACAGAGCACATCCACGCTCTATTTCAATTCCATTCGTGTCCCGGTCTGCCGTTTCATTCGCTGTGGTCCGGCCAATGTTTTAATTTGCATATGCAAATCAAATTTCGGCTGGGACCTTCCAGTCAGCGGCCTGTCGTCTAACATTCTAAAAAGAACCCAGACGATGAAGACTGGAAGACATTGTTAACGTTAACCCTGGCTGTATTAATGAGGACTGAAACACTACCTATCTCAACATCACATACAGAAAAGGTACATTTTGAGAATTTAACATAACAATAATGCATATTTATATTTTGCGTGACTGGGCGAGAACTAACAATGACCAAACCAAGAGTCAATTAAAGGGGAAGGGAAGGCTGAGGAATCTTGTCACTATTCCCACTTGTTTGTTAATATATATATTTGTTTTGTGATAAATTATTGGATGATGGCATTTAGATTTTTTGATCAAATTTTTATATTTGACTTTAAATTCTGTAAATTCCAGTTGGTTCATTATGGAGCAAATTACATCATAAGCCCTGTGATCATTTGTTACGAAATTAGGAGGAGGCTGCCGGGGGAGCAGTTAGGGGTTCAGTGTCTTGCTCAACAATACTTCAACTTCCACCTCACTTCATGAGGAGGAGCCGGGAATCCAACCAGGAATGTTTGACTGCACTACCTCCCTGCGCCACGCCATCACCATCTATAAAGAGATCAAATGGTTGTGTCAAGTCAACATGCTCAGGTCGTTATTATAAAAAAAAAAAATGAAGTAAATGTGAGGCTCAAAAGAGGAACTCTTGGTGTTCCGATATAGAATGACATTTTGAGTCATTTCCCTAATTAGTGTGTTTATGGCGATGATTATGATGTTGATGGTGATAATGATTATAAAGATGATTATCATCAGTATTATATGTATTAGTGGTAGTATTACTAGTTGAAGTGGAAGTGGTATTTTTAGCGGTATCTATCTATTTTTTTTACTATTATTAATATAATTAATTTATTTTCTATTATTGTCATTGCTTTAATCAAAAATAATCATCTTGCCAAGACATCAATAGTAATTTTGATTAATATCCTATAATAATATTAACAACAGTATGTTAATTCATTATTGTTATTCTTATTAGTACCAGTAGTAGTTGTAGTATCTCAATGATATCATTGCTATCTATAAATTTTATTTTGAAAGTTATTAATGTTAATGTTATTCATTATCATATAATAATATTGTTAACAGTAATTTATATCAATTTCTTTTTGTTAATTTTTGTGTGTATGTACGTGTGCATCTGTGTCATGCAATTTAATTTATTCATCCTTTTTTTTTGATCGTAATCAATCATACACCACCTGTCAAAGCGGAAAAAGCAATCCACTGAAAGCAGGGGTCCATCCTATCCTCATCTGCGGTGCATCAAGAAATTGAGAGCTACAGCATTTTTATAGACAGACAGAAGAATCATATCAAGGGACAGACACGCTCCAACAAGACTTTTTTTTTGTCAAGGCAGAATAAGTTGGATGTGGTGCGTACTTGATAACGTCTTGGAGCATTCATCCAAGATTGGAGCTTTTCTGGTTCTGGGACTTTGATTCACCTCGCATGCTAGCTGGAAGTATTTTAAAGGCTCAGAAAGATTTAAATCGCCTTTTTTCTTTTTTTCTTTTTTTTTTGCTGCTGTTCCAATTATCCATTCAACTAAAAACAGCATAAGGAAACAAAAACAGTCGTTTTTCGAAAATTACAGAACACACACAAAAAAGGCTCAAATCTACTCTAAAACCTCGCTTTTTCCCTCCTTTCCAATAGACTGCATTTATTTTCTGATTAGGATTTGGCAAGATTAGTTCTGTTTTGAAGCAAATGAATTGTTTGTGACGACTGCTTCATGTAATCAATTCAGACCTGATTCCCATTTGAATGGGAAGCTTTCTAACCGCTGTGAGATGTGTTCCTTTAAAAAACAGGCTTTTTTTATTCAGATGACTGTTTTTGTCGGCCGTGAAACTAATGAGGAGGAGATCCATTTTGTCTGCTTGAATTAATTTCCTAATTTGCATTAATGATTGTATTCATTTTTGAATTGTGTATGTCTATACAAATGTATTTAATTATTCAACTTTTTAAATATTAAACTATTTATCTGTTAGTTTATCATTTAAGTTTGTGGTTATCTATTTATTGCTTCATTCATTCATTTTTATTTTATTACCTATTCATTTATTCATCTGTTTGGTTGTTGGTTTATACATCAATTTATGTATTTTTATTCCTTATTATTAAATAATAAATTAATAATTTGTTTTATTATATGCATTTTTGACCAAGCTACAGGGATATTACTTCGGACAACCATCAGCCTGTATTGATAGGTGGATTGTTGGAGGGCTGCCCAAAACTGAGACCATGTGTAAGAGAAAAAAAAAAAACAAAAACAAATAAATAAATAAAATAAGTGTCCATGCTTAATTTTGAAATTTTACCCTAAAATAAGATCTATACTATGTAAAAAATATATATATTATGATACGCAAAGTACACATTCATACAAAATTTTGAGCACGCATGCCTCCATTTGATTGTTTTAATTATTTTATTATTGTATTTATTTATTTATTTATTTATTTATTTTTGTTAAATGTTATTACATTTAATTTTATTTTATTTTATTTTGAGCTAGAAAGAAGAGACATCTGCAATTTAACATATATATCAAATTTCATTCTATTTTAATGCATGCCATAGAACATTATGTTATTATTATCATTAGTAGTGGTAGTCGTAGTAGTAGTAGAAGTAGTAGTAGAAGTAGTAGTAGTAGTAGTAGTAGTAGTAGTAGTAGTAGTAGTAGTAGTAGTAGTAGTGTTATTATTATTATTATTATTATTATTATTATTATTGTTGTTGTTGTTGGTCATTCTAATTTTGTTATTATACCTAGAAAGCACTGTGGTGACAGGTTAAGGTTTTATCTGTTGAATCTTCCTCTTCTCCCCCTGGCTGTATGATTTCTCTTTGTGTTCTGCAGCACAAAAGACTCAAAATCCTCTGTAGCTGGAATGAAAAGCAGGCGGGTCCTGCATACATAAGGTCAAAACTTGACTGCTAACCAGGTCCAGATGACTATTGATCCAAATCAACTCAAATATATCCAAAATAAATAGAAGATGATTTGTTTTGTCAAAAGATATAGGCCATTTAAAGGTTTAGCTAACAATGTGTGAACTGTCAAATATATGTATGGGTTCTTTCAGGCAGCTAGGAATTTTTTTGGACGTTAATTCTAATTTTTATTTTAATTTTGGATAGTTGCTGAGATTGTGGATGTTTATTTATTTTTTCTTTAAATATAAGTAATATTTTGACCGAGCAGATGGGCTTTGGAAGTGTGTTCATGTTAGAGCCTGCACATGCAAGTGTCACCACATAGCAAAGGGTTGCATGTTCCCAGGGGGGATCCAGTCCAAAGGGCCCGGCCAAGTGAGCAGCAGCGGCTTTGGCTTGGGATCTGAATAATTCACCAAACATCACGGCGTCCCTTTCACGGAGGAGCAAGAAGAAAAAAAAAAAAAAAAAACTTTGAAGACTTTCAGAGCACAGAAGAGGCTGAGCATTAGCAGATTAGCGGCGCTCGAGACTTTCATGTCTCCAGGCGTTTTCTTTCCCCCGCATCCGGTTAAATTTGTCCGACTATCTGCGGCCGCCATCTGCTGCGGTGAAGAGGACCAATAGCAGGAGTGGGGGTACAGCAACAAGTGTCAAAATCTAGGCTGTGATTTATTTGAAGTGGTTCAAGCCTGCTTTTTGAAAAAATATAATTAAATTAAAATGAACATATTAATATCATAAATTGAAGGTGTTATTTTTTTTCTACATAGTTCTGCTAGTTAGTGTATCATCCAGTTTTTCCATCAAGAACTTGAGTAGCACAAACACACAAATAAACACATACGTACATTAAAAAATAAATAAATAAATAAATAAAATACATATATTTATTAAAATTAAAATTAATTACATTTAATCCCAATGAACTACATTTAATGCATTGGACGTGGGTACGTATCAAAATCATATCCAATGTATTATAATATATTTTTGGGCCTGAACTCCAAAGCTTTAGCTGAAGATTCACTGCTTAGTTAATGGAGAAAGGAACACCTGACACCCTTTTCTATAATGGATAACCAAAACCGGATTGGTTTTGGTTACCGGTAATATTTGAAGGAAAATGGGTTTTCTTTGGCCCAGTGCTCCAGAATAATTAATGGTCCCCCGATAGCCTTCAGCTGGTAAATATAGGCTACATTTCTTCTGTGAATATTAATGTTGATTATTATTATTCAGTTTATGATTAAAAACTTTTTTGTTGTTGTGACGCAGAATGAAAGATTTAAGTGGACACTTCGAATATCATTATCCTATTTCACAGCAAGCACGATGCCATTATAATGAACATAATTAAAGTTTGAATGTCAAATGTCTAATTAGTTAGGTCTCGTTATTGATTACAAAGACCAGCCAATCAGAAAGTGGTAATTTGTTGGCGGCGGTGTGGCTGCAAAACAGGAGGCGTTCTCTGAAGGCAGCGTGTTAAAAAGCCCGGGCTTTCTTTCGAAAACTTGTGTGCACAGAGAACCCACATGGGAGGTGCTGCATTACCCAACAAGCCTTGGTTTATGCTCTTAAATGGCATATTAATTGTGTTTCTTTTTTATTGTTTTGATGCTCTGCATGATTTAATAGCAAGACCTACAACAGAGAATAACTCAGATTAAAGATTACATGCTTACAATACAGTGGGACTAAGTTCGACCACCACAAAGGCTGCAAAAATTGTTGAAGAAAATCAAGTAAATAGGCTTATGGCCATCAAACAATATTTCTTCATGAATATCAAAACTTTTGTTATTCAGTCAAGTCTAAAACACTTCGACATTGTTCTTTGTTGGGTCCCTTCTGATTGGGAAAACAACCCTTGACTGTGGTTGATTAAAAAAAAATGAAATAAAATAAATTAGTAAGTTAATAAATACATACATAAACAAACAAACAAATAACAAACAAATATATATATATATATATATATATATATATATACAGTCATGGCCAAAAGTTCTGAGAATGGCACGTTCACAAAGTCTGTCCTTCAGGGTTTTAGGTGTTTGCCAGATGTGTCTATGGTTGAGTCATTCTCAATATATATATATATATATATATATATATATATATATATATTAGATGTAAATATTCATTAAAACTAGATATAAAGTATGTATAAAATACATATCAATAGTTAAATGAATTTAAAAAAATATAAAAAAATACATAAATACATAATGAAAATTAAGTAATTTGCATTGGGGTTTTATGTGAGACTAAGTAGGTATGATTGAGGGTCCTCTGACCCGTGCAACTGGAGTTGCATCCTTTCAGAATGTAATTTGAGCAATAGCAGAAAATGTTGGCCATCCATCAAAACGGCAATTTTTCCAGCTGAAAGACTTTGTACAGAAATAGTAGATAGCACCAAAAGTGCTGATATTTCAGGATTTTTATTTTTTTCATCCCATTGAAGGTTCCCCTGTAGTTGAGCTCATGGTCAGTCATTGTCAAATCTCCTTGTAGCGACTGGACCGGCAAGTTTCTGTTACATACCTGTTGGGGTCAAGAATTGAGAGTTAGTTATGTAAATGATTGAGTTGGTGGCTTGCAATTATTATGTTAATATGTGCGTTGTTACGTTTGTGATATTAACATTGGTAAGATTTCCGAGGACTCACCTGAGTTGGAATCTGAACAGCTAATTGCTCGGCCAACGTAAATCATAAGACGTTCGTAAGATCACTTTGGCTGAGGGAGGGAGTTGCTGGGGGCCTGGTTTGGGTTGCTGACCTTTCTGGGTTAGGTGCAGGGACATATCTGCCAGTACGTTTGTGTTGATCTGCTTTGGGACAGCTATGAGTTGTCTCGAAGACCAGTGGTCACTCCAGTTGGAAAAGAGATGGTCTCTGGCTTTTCCATACCACCCATCTTCTCTGGCCATTGCTGTCTTCAAGGGAATGCCTATGTAGACTGTGAAGTACTAGCATAAAGAGGTGGATACCCTTCATTTGCGGCTTTATCTTACCAATGGAGAAGTCATCTGACCCCCCCATTGCCCTTAACAGTTTGGCACTGGGTGTTCTATCCTTGAGGTGCACCAGACTCCAGCTAAGGGTGTTGCAGGGGAGTGAAACATGCTTTTGGATGTTTGTTGAAAAGCCTTCTGAGTTTCAATCAAAAAGACCATGTGAGTTATGATATGAAAAAGTCCTAGCATTTGTCCGTCTTAAAGGAGAAAAAAAAAAAAAGTTCCACCATTTTCAATCGCATTTCTGGTTAAATGCACCTGAAGAATCATCGGCGATATGCGAAGATCCATCTTGGTAGGTTTGCCGAGTTATCACCTCACAGAGTGGTCAGTTAAAAAATTGTATTTATTCCTATTGGCATTAACAATTAGTACTGACAATAATATTATCCAATCAGATGCAACAATACTGTGTTTTAGGAGTACTACATACCAAGCTTATGATACTTGTTTTTGGGTGTGTGGTAATTCAATGTGTGTGTTGTTTGCTTGCACAACCTAAATTCTCATCTGGTTGCTATGGGCAACTTGGACCACTGTCAGCTATTGCCTGGTCCTCCTTTGATGCACGGCTCAATAACTTTTCATTTTTATGTTCTTAACATTAAATAAGAAATATTACACAAGTTGAGAAAGGATAGAGGTCACTAATAGGTGTCCAAAAAATGTCAGTCAGGGGAAAAATCCTCAACCTGTTTTCAAGCACAGTTGGATTTGTTTATATCTGTTGTATTGTTGGTGAGCCAAGATCATCGCAGCAGTCGCTGTACCAATCTGAGTTCGGTAAATCCAAATATTTTGGATCTTGGCCAAAGCCTTTCTCATGCTGGTCAAGCATCCCATTTAGTTTCATACATTAAAATCCCCTTTGAAACAAAGACCAAACTCTCTCTCTCTCTCTCTCTCTCTCTCTCTCTCTCTCTCTCTCTCTCTCTCTCTCTCTCTCTCTCTCTCTCTCTTCATATATATATATAGATAGATAGATGGATAGATAGATAGATAGATAGATAGATAGATAGATAGATAGATAGATAGATAGATAGATAGATAGATAGATAGATAGATAGATAGATAGATAGATAGATAGATAGATAGATAGATAGATATGAAGTAATGTCATCATATTGCTTAAATGCCACACTGGAACCAACTCTGTCAATGCATTTGGATAAGTTACTCCACTGAGGAGAGTTCTGTTGGTCAACATGCATTTATTCAATTATGTTTTATTTATTTTTTCATCACCTCCCACTTTTCCTTGTAAATTAGTATTATAAACACAACACCCGCGCTCAAATGCACATGCACAGAAGTATATGCAAACTGGATCCGGAGAAAGGGATGTGTGAGAGAAGGCGAGGTGGGGGAAGCGAGAACATGAATACACGCAAATGTCAATGCCAACAGATTTTGTGCAGTGATGAGCTTCTATAACCTAATCAAATTCCCTTGAAAAGACCACACAGTTTAGTGACAAATAAGTGACAAACTGTGTGTTGGGTAGTTATCCATGCATATATGTATATAGAAAATATAGATTTTTCAATTTGTTTATTTGTTCATTTCATTTAGATTGTATTTCGTTTTGCGTATGTATGTCTATATTTTATATTTTATTTCATTTCATTTCATTTCATTTCATTTCATTTCATTTCATTTCATTTCATTTCAATATTATTATATTTTTATTACTTTTTTAAATTTTGTTTAATGTTGCCTTAGGGCGGCACTGGCTTGTGCCTCCCCAAGCCTGCTTTGGGGGGGCACGGGGCAGTGTCTCCCTGAGCCGGTCCCAAGCCTGGATAAATGCAGCAGGTTGCATCAGGAAGGGCATCCAGCTTAAAACTTTTGCAAAAACCAAACATGCAAGTCAACCATTACCATATCATACCGGATCAGTTGAGGACCTGGTTAACAACGACCGCCATTGGTACCGATGACCTACAGGGTACAAGTGGAAATTGGGCTACTGTGGGTCGAAGAACAAGAATAAGCAGAAGAGGAGGGCATGTTGGGATGCAGAGAGAGAGGACGAAAGGAAAGAGCCTGGGGCTGGGAGAAGTGACTTTGAATATCAGGACTATAACAGGAAAAGGTAGAGAGTTGGTCGACATGATGCAGAGAAGGAAGGTGGGATATACTGTGTGTCCAGGAGACCAGGTGGAAAGGTAGTAAGGCTAGAAGCTTAAGAGCAGGCTTTGAGTTGGTTCTGACAAGAAGAGAAATGGAGTAGGAGTTATCTTGAAGGAGGAGTTTGTTAGGAACGTTCTAGAGATGAAAAGAATGTCAGATAGACTTATGAGTCTGAAACTGGAAATTGAAGGTGTGATGCTCAATGTTGTTAGTGGCTATGCACCAGAGGTGGGATGTGAGTTTGAAGAGAAGGAGACGTTCTGGAATGAGTTAGATGAAGTGATGCAGAATATTCCCAGAAATGAGAGAGTGGTAATTGGTGCAGACTTCAATGGACATGTTGCTGAAGGCAATGGAGGGGATGAAGAAGTGATGGGCAGATTTGGTATACAGGACAGGAGCACAGAGGGACAGATGGTGGTAGATTTTGCAAAAAGGATGGAAATGGCTGTAGTTTTTTCAGTCTTTTTCCAGAAAAAAACAGGAACATAGGGTAACTTATAAGAGCGGAGGTAGGAGCACGCAGGTAGACTACATCTTGTATAGACAAGGTAGCCTGAAAAAGATCAGTGACTGAAAAGTAGTTGTAGGTGAGAGTGTAGCCATACAGCATAGGATGGTGGTTTGTAGGATGACTCTGGTGACAACGAAGATGAAGAGGACAAAGGCAGAGCAGAGGACAAAGTGGTGGAAGCTGAAAAGGGAGGAGTGTTGCATGGTTGTCAGGGAGGAGTTGAGAAAAGGGTCTAGGGTCTAGGTGGTCAGGGTGAGCTTCCAGATGATTGAACAACTACAGCTAGTGTTATCAGGGAGACAGGTAGAAGAGTACTTGGTGCGTCATCTGGAAGGAAAATAGATAAGGAGACTTGGTGGTGGAATGAGGGAGTGCAGGGGTATATACAGAGAAAGCGGTTAGCAAAGAAGAAGTGGGATACTGAGAGGACTGAAGAAAACAGACAGGAGTACAGGGTGATGCAGCGTTGGATAAAGATAGAGGTAGCAAAGGCAAAACAAAGGGTGTACGATGACTTGTATGCTTGGTTAGATAGTAAAGAGGGAGAGAATGATCTATACAGCTTTGTGAAACGGAGAGATAACGATGGAAAGGATGTACATCAGATCCGGATGATTAAGGATAGAGAGGGAAATGTATTGACAGATGCTAGAAGAGTGATGGGAAGATGGAAAGAGTACCTTGAAGAGCTGATGAATGGGGAAAATGAAAGAGAGGCAAGGGTAGAAGAGGTGACTATTGTAGACCACAAAGTAGCGTAAATTAGTAAAAGTGAAGTGAGGGAGGCACTGAAGAGGATGAAGAGTGGAAAAGCAGTTGGTCCTGATGGTGTACCCATGGAGGTGTGGAAGTGTTTTGGAGCGAAGTCAGCATTTGTGAACAGCAGTATAGCTTCATGCCTAGAAAGAGTATAGATGCAGTATTTGCTTTGAGATTGCTAATAGAGAATACAGAGAAGGCCAGAGGGAGCTGCATTGTGTTTTTGTAGACCTTGAAAAAGTATATGACAGGGTGCCAAGAGAGGAGCTCTGGTATTGTATGAGGAAATCTGGAGTGGCAGAGAAGTATGTTAAACTGGTGCAGGACATGTATGCTAGCTGTGAGACAGTGGTATGGTGTGCTGTAGGGGTAACAGAGAAGTTCAAGGTGGAGGTGGGACTCCATCAGGGATCAGCTCTGAGCATCTTCTTGTTCGCAATGGTTATTGACAGGCTGACAGATGACAGCAAATGTTAGATGTTTTGAGAGAAGGTCAGATAAGCCAGACTGAGATGGTTCGGTCATGTGAAAAGGAGGAAGAGAGAATATATTGTAGACGGATGCTGGAATTGGAGCTGCCAGGCAAGAGGTCTCGAGGAAGACCAAAGAGAATATTTATGGATGTAGTGAGAGAGGATATGAAGGTAGTTGGTGTGAGAGAGGAGAATACAGAGAATAGTGTTAAAGGGAGAAGTTGATTCGCTGTGGCGACCCCTGAGGGGAAAAGCCGAAAGAAGAAAAAGATTTTTCATTTTTGTTTATTATATTCTCAGTGATTTGATTTTATTAGTTTAAGTGTCAATTATGATTTGCGTGTGTATGTGTGTGTTATATACTTAGTTATATCTTTCTTTTATTAATATTGTAAATTAAATTAAATTATATTAAATTCAATTACATTTTAACCAACCACTTTGTGTACCTTGTGCCTCACCCATTGCACACGTGCAGCCCGAGCACTTCAACACTTACGACACGCTCACACATCAGCGAAGGTAGACAAGCTCTGGCCAATCCATGAGCACTGGTACATCGGCCTGCTCAAGTGTCTCATTAGTCATCGAGCCTCACTCGTTATTTCTGGATTTTGCATTGTGTGTTTGTGCAGGTGAAGTATGAGGTGTGCAATATAAGTGGACTGTCAAGAACAGTGATGTAATTAAATTCATTAAAGAAAAAAATACAGTCACTAACTAATGATGCCACTAATATATTGAGCGAAGCACCGTGCCCTTTGAGTAATAAAACACAACATATAATCACAAGACTCTATGAAGCCAAAATGCAATTAATCATCCTTGGCGTCGCTGAAGATTGAAGCAGCCCACTTCAATCATTTGCCGAAGTGAAAGCGACGCATTCCCGCCATTATGCTTGACGACAACACAACAGCGACTATATTTTGTCCCCACCCACTCATTCTAGACTCCATATTTCCTTAATAATGAACGTGAGGCTCAAATCAATTCAATGACGCAATCATGAATACACTTCATTATTAACATAATTTACCGAATGGGCTTGCGTGTCGCCTGAGTGGGTTACTTCTCACAGTCGGTCATTTGTAGACCTGAAATTGCCCAAACACGTGAAAGAATAAGTGAGTTCTTGTGTGTGGTTTGTGATTGAATGGCAACCAGTCCAGGGTGAACCAATTGCCCGGTGCTAACTGGAACAAGCGGGTAGAACTGAATTTAGATTGTTTGTTGACTTGGTTGGCAAACCAGATACATTTTTCTCATTGAAATTAATAATTTACAAATTTCCATGCATGTTGGTACTCTGGGCCAACAGGGGGGAATGCTCCTTTATATCTATTCATGTTACTAACAAAACTAAGGTCACACAAATATTTTACATGAAATCATAAACCAAAGGAAACCACTGCTACTGGCACCATATACAGTATATACAGTAGAACTTTAGTTTACAAATTTGATTTGTTCCTTGACTTCACTGGCAAACTGAAATGGTAATGCTATCTCACAACTATTTTTCACACATTCAAACTGACAATATCCTTTCTACTTCCTCTAAGACTTGAGGCCTATGCTTCTTTAGTGTAGCCTCCCTTTTAGCCACATTAGGCATCTTTATCGTATCCTTGTTGCACAGATGGTTGACAAGCCATGTCATAGTGGTTGGCAAGATCTGTAACACAAACACTACGCTCATGTTGAGCTCTATTTCCTTCCTTCCTTCCTTCGACTGTCAGTCTTAACTTCTTTTTAAGACCACTAGCACTAGGATTTATAATTTTTTTTGGGGGGCCCAATGACAGCTAACTCATTGAAAAGAAGCACAAGAAGGCATACCAAGACGAGAACAAATGGATGAACGGTGGTAACAACGTGGAGTACTAAGCATGACTGCCGCTGGGCTACAATGCCACAACGCAGAAAGCTTGTGAGTTTATTTGTTTGTTTGCTTCGTGCACTGAGGCTTGTTCGCAGGTCGATTCAAAATCTGATCGAAAAATGTTTATGATTGGGGCATTCAAAAGCCGAGGTTCTACTGTTTAGTTAAGGAATTTATGAATTACTTCCCCGAACAAATGCAGAAATCCCTTTTCAAAAGGCAAATGAATGCCTTCTTCTGTGTTGCCTCCATTTGAGCCTATACAATCTGCCATAAACCAAAAGTACTCCATTCAATTGTCTTGAGTTTTTAGACACTGAACTAGTAGTTTAAAACTGCACAGCACATTGATGGCTATCAATGTAGCCGTCTTCAGGTTTCAGATCGTGGACAATGAATTGATCAAGTTCTAGAGCAGAAAGTGTCTGATTGTTGCAAATACATTATCATTTGAGAGTGATATTACTGTCAAATGAGGTGATAGTTTTGCTTCTTTGACTGAATGAAATAATATATGTTATATATATATTAATTTGAGTACATTATATTTATGTGTGTGTGTGTGTGTGTGTGTGTGTGTATATATATATATATATGTATATATATATATATGTGTGTATATATATATATATATATATATATATATATATATATATATATATATATATATATATATATATATATATATATATATATGTGTGTGTGTGTGTGTGTGTGTGTGTACATACGTATATTAAAATTTACATACAATAAAAAAAAAAATCTGTATCGTTGTGATTTATTGAATTACTAACCGATGACCTTTCTTCCCCTTTATATATAGATAGATAAAATGATACAAAATAACAACAATAATATTAATAATAATTTCAGTTTTCAACCATTTTAAATTCAGTGAACTTTCATTAAATATATCGTGTTTTATTTAGCCATCACATCTCATCTTGAGGATATTTCAAAATTATTGTTTCAACACTACTTTTTTAACAATGGCATTTTTCTGATTAATAATATCCTCACAATTGTACTGTTTAAATGTCTGAAACATAACACTTTGTGTTTGATCAATATATTTTTTTTTTCTTCAAAACTGTATTTTCCTCTTCATTTGCTGGCCCTTGTGTGTCTTCCATCAGATAGAAGCTGAACTAATGGATTTCAACTATCACAAAGTGGGCTGTGGTTACAGTCATATTCCATCACATTCTTATCCATTAGGGAAATGGAGGTCTGGTAAATGAAGAATTAATTGAAAACACTCAATAAAATTTTATTGTGTTCATTTATTGACCTGGTCCCAGTCTGTGACCGTGACTTTTTTACGATAAATAAGCAGGATCCGCATACATGCATTTATGCTCCTGCTATCACATTGAGTCAAGGACGTAAGGCACTTTTCGTGTAGAGCAGGTCTGGAAGACTCTTAAAAATGATTTACCAAAACCCGACGTCCCCTTCATAAGCAAACATGATCTTTTTTACCTTGGATGGAGCCTAGGTCTGTGTAGACGGCCGCCTGTCTCGACCAATCAGGGTCAAAAGGGAACAAAACAGTGCAAAGGGTAGGAAGAGTTTGAGAAATGATGGAAGTGCATCATGGGATGCCCCTCTGCGGAGGACACAGCAAAATTCTGATTGGAAGATGGCGGCGCAGAATGTAAACACATAAATGGACATTTAATTGCATTAACTCACACCAGGTTTGCCTGAACCGAGAACAATTCCTTGTGATAAAAGGTCACATACATGAAACATGAATATTATCAATTTCACAAAAATATCAACATTTCCATGTAATGTTTTTATGTTTTTTTTTTACAATAACAACAACAATAATGATGAAAATTATACTACCACTGCTGCTACTACTACTACCACTACTACTATCACTACTACTAAAAGTATAATTTTAGTTATTATTTTGGTTATTATTATTCATATTAGAGGTATGATGATCTTGGTGATGATGATGATTTTTTTCGTTAGGGTTTAATATAGTAATTGAAACTGAATTAATAGCAATTAATAGCAATTAATAGCAATTGTCAACTGAATTAATAGCAAATATAGTATTATAATGTTCTGATTATGATTTCATTAGGATTATGATTTTGATAATGATAATGATTTTGATTGTGGTTATGATTATGATCATGATTATTACCCTTACAACACAAGGAAGTCAAAATCATGGGGGGAAGCTGTAGCTGTGTTTGACGATGAATTTGCAAAATAGATGTTAGATGAGTTATTTTATCCTGTATTTGTTTCACAGTTATAACCCAGTGTGCTATCTAGCCTTAACAATCTTAGCTTGTCAAAAACAAACACAGAGAGAGGCAACACATCTTGAAACATATTTTGATAGAACAACCTAACAAAATGAGTTATTGCATGCAAATTTTAATCTTACCAGGAGTTAACACGATACAAAAAATCCAACCGATTTCCATTGGACAAGGTGGAAGAATCCAGGACTCTGAACCGATAGATCAGTGCAGTCACTTTATGAGTGCCCATCCATTCGGCATAGTCAACATTTATTTTTGTTTCTTATCAAAAGTTTCTTTTTTTGTGTTATCTATAAATCATACATGCAGTGTTCAGCACAACAATAATAGCAGTTAATTGAATTTTGAGAATTTCCTCGCACATACTGATTTCGAATGACTTACCTTTGAATCTGAACCATAACTCCCTTATATATTGATTTATTGATGTCTTACAGTTTGGAAAAACTTTGTCCTGGTAAATGGGAGCCGCTTTATGCCCGTAACTCTGAGTGAAAAAAAAAAAAAAAGTTTAAATACGTCATATTTGAAAAGACACCTTTTAAAAATGATTAATTAATGTATTTGTTTTTATTTTATATCTTTCTAGTGTCCCCCCACAACTTAGTGTGATGTTAAGGTTAAGGCATTTTTTTACTTACTCTCTCTCTCTCTCTCTCTCTCTCTCTCTCTCTCTCTCTCTCTCTCTCTCTCTCTCTCTCTCTCTGTATATATATATATTTCTTGATTTTTTTTTTTCCCCGTTACACTTTCAAAGTCCAAAAATCTGAAGTCGAGGTAATTTGATATAATGAATGAAAACGAGACTCTTCTAAATATCGATATTGATATGCTATGTAAGGCGATAAATCGGCAAGTCTGACTCTACCGAACACCGTGGCAGTGTTAATCTCCATCAAGGTCAGAGGATCTCTCATAATTGTGACACAAACCAGAGTGTAGGGATTAAGTTGCCAGTTTTATATTGTAATACGCTGATGATGCAGTGTGTTATCACAGTGTAGCAAATACAGATTCACAATTTCCCAAGTATTGATGCAAAGGGTTCCATACCAATTTCCTGAAACGCCTCTGCCGGACACCGAGGTTGGATTTCCCGCAGGCTTTTTCTGCACGCTTTCCCGCGTTTTCTGACAACGTTTTTTTTTTTTTCCCGAAAAGGAGGCTCATAGTCTCTGCTGTCGGAAATCACTTTGGGGCTCGAAAACACCAAATTGCCTGGGATGCACTTACAGACAGGCAAGACTGACAGTGTCATGATTCCTCAGGTACTTTTGGTCAATTTGACGTTTATCGGAGGTGTTAGAATGACAGATCAGACAGTGTTCTTCACACTGACTGGAAGAGATTAGTGAATGCATTTTGTAAAAACGCTGTATAGAAAAAAAAAAATAAATAAAACTTAGTGAGTCAGAGTGTTGGTGGTGGGCTGACATCTTATTAGACAGGCATATCCATTCATTTGTCAGCTGTCTCTTTCTCACAGTGTGTGACAGGTCTGAATAAAAATGTGTCATTACGGTTGAAATGATGAGGAATGGACCAATTTTGCAGCGTGGGAAGTCGGCGGCTCCAGCGCATAGTGAGTACGTACGGCACAAAAAAAAAAATACGATTCAATGATGTCACCTAAATGAGTAATAGGCTGATTTTCACCGTTGGTTACAGGTCGAAAAATTGTGGAGGATGTCTGAAGTCAGGATTTCGCTGGATTTCAAGAAAAACTGTGTGGGGGAAAAAATAAAATAAATGCTGGTGATTTGGGTGACTACCGATACAGGTTTTCTGCGTTACAAAAAAAAAAATCAGTGAGTCATTGTTTGTGCCAGAGGCTCTTACAGTGAATCAATGTATAGTCTCATGTGGAGTAAAACTGGAAGAGCACAAGAGAAAAACAAGGATATTTTCTTTTGCTTCTGGTTATTTTAAGTCCTCTCTGAAGTTCATAACCTAACAGTATGGATGCATGTCAGAACGAATGAAATAGTGGATTGCTATGACAATCTAAATATAAAATCTACTAAAACATGTAACTATACAAAACAATAAATAGGCAAACAATACCCTAAATATATAAAATAAGCAAAACATAAAGTGTAGACCACCAATTTAATTTTTTTCAAATGCAATTATTTATTTATCTTTTACCACATATGCTTCACTAAAACAGAATAATGATAGGTAAAAGTGGCTTTGCCCGACATACCAAGAAATAAGCAATATTTAAAATTCTAACCTCTGTAGCAGCCTTCTGCAATGTTTGAGAGCACCTTGTATCTCATCAACCATTATTAATTCAATTTATCTTATCTATTTATTTCATCCTAATTTTTAGATATCAAGCTTAAGGAAACTGCAGGAAATGACCTGAAACTTTGTTAAAAATCAGAATTGACCCCACGGCTTCCTGGAGGGGCCCCTTTTATGTCGGCAGCTGCAACTCCAACCAGGAGACACGTGTCAGTGTCTCAGTATCATGAATCACAGATTTGTTATTGGTCTAAATCCATGGGACGCCCCGCGACTTGCCCAAGGAGACACACAAAACGCACACACACACAAAACACATAACAAACGCTGTCCACACCGCAACTTGAATAAGCTGGTAATCTTGTGAAAGCAGCAGGAAGACAAAATATCACCAGGGTGGTGAATCATGCATGCACATAGGAGTGATCACAGCTCTCGGGGATATCTTAGTGTGTGTATGTGTGTGGGTGTGTGGGTGTGTGTGTTCGTACCTATGTGCAGGCTGCCTCATTACACTGGATGACAATAAAGTTTTCCCCTATGTAACAGGCAGGCTGATTTGAAAAGCACAGACTGAAACACACACACACACAGACAAACACACACACACACATGCACTCTGACACTCCCCTACTGAGGCTCCCTGTAGCCTTACATTCTGTCGCTGAACACTCTCAGTGTGCATCGGTTATTGTTCCTTGACTTTCGCGTCCCACAGAGTTTTGTCAAAATATTTGTTGGAGCAGTTAAGAGGGTTTTTTTTCAGCCACATACAATGTTCTTATACGATGTCCACGTCACACATCAAGGAAAAAGTCAAATGTCAAATGTCACTCATATCCACACGTTCAAAACAGGAGTCAATTTGGATGTACATAAAAATGTGAATTGCTAGCAAGTATAAAACAATTGAAACACAAAGATAATATCATGTATCTGCCTTTCCAGGGAGGAGAACGACACACACTCTTCTCCATTTACAGTAAACGGGGATACAGTGGTGCGTGTTGACGGTTTCATGTTCGTGGGCATCCACGTCTCATCTGACTTCACCTGGGCCGCCAACACCTCACACCTGGTGAAGAAAGCACAGCAATGAATTTTTTTCCTCAGAAAGCTGAAGCAAGCTGGCCTCTCCTCTCCGCTGCTCATCAACTTCTACAGATCGACAATAGAAAGCATTCTGTAAGCGCTGCAGTGCGATACGGCGGCCGCACAGCGCGAGACAGAACGGAGCTGGCCCGGGTGTTGGAACAGCACAGGATATTGTGAGCTGCCTTCTCTCGGATCTGGGCTCTATCTACGATTCCGGATGCAGAAGAAGGCCGAGACACTTGCGATGGATCTCACCCACCCGGGCAACAGCCTGTTTGTGCCGCTCCCATCAGGAAAGCGGTAAAGAACAATTAATACCCCAACACCTCGGTTGAAAAACAGCTTCTTCCCAAGAGCTGTAAAAGCACTCACATTCACACATGGACCCACACACACCCAACCACACAACGACACAACACGCCCCCGCTGACAACCCCTCCACCCCCCCACAGAGACTATACCTTGCACTAAGTTTCTGCGCTTTATAACTCTTTCATATTCATATTACCCTTCATACCACATAACCACGCACTGTGCAAATGACTTGTCTATTTATTCTTATTTTTATAAAAACCTCTACATGCTCCCATCTAGCAGCTCTCATCGCAAAATTTTACTGTGCCTGCACAATGACAATAAAAAAAAAAAAAAAATGAATCTTGACTCCTTTTTTTTGTTTGAGCTCAATGTAAAAAACACTCAACCAGGAAAAAAAAACAAGAAAAAAGTACATTTCATAGTGAGATTTGATAACATGCAAAGCAAGGTTAGGGATTACAAAACTCCTCAAACTCATTCCATTGAAGCTGAGAAAACTTTTCTCTAGTCAGAAAACAGAGGTGATGGAAGCTTTTCTCTAAGTATAGCTTCATGCACGGAGGAGGTTCATTCCTTTAAATAAATTAAATTAAATTAAATTAAATTAAATTAAATTAAATTAAATTAAATTAAATTAAATTCATAATGTGCCATCACTATAGTTGTCACAACAACAACAATCATAATCATAATCATAATCATAATTATAATCATAATCATAATGACCATACTAGCCATAATAATCACAATCATAATAATAATCATAATAATAATAATCATAATAATTATAATAATCGTAATAACGACAACAACAATGCGATGGATGGATGGATATAGCCATGATCACAGGGTTACCATGCTCATGCCACCATGCTCTCATGCCGCCCGCAAATTTGGTTTGGGATAATTTGCCATCTCAACTTACATCCTCATTAAAGTACTTGCTTTAAAAACAGATAATAGGGCTTTAAGTTTAACCGGTTATAAAAAAGTTAGTTTGAGTTCGATGTCTCTTTCATTCATAATCTAAACAGCTGATCCAGCACTAGGGTTCATGAGGTACTGGACCTGTGATTGCTGCTGTGATTGGATGAAAGGTTCACCCCGGACCAATCAACATTTCTCCACGACATGGAGAAATACAACCATTCATCCTCTCATTCACACATTCGGGCAATTTTGGGTCTCCAATGGACCTTTTGCGTGCTTTCAGACTGTGGGAGGAAACAAGAGAACCCAGAGGCCCCCTGTTGGAATCTAACTGAAGACCTTCTTGGCGCAGCGGGAGCCACTGCGCCACACGCAAGCTGTCTGCACGCCGCCAGCAATGATGACCCGATTGATCGAAAATTCCCGTATTCAACGGGATCGGCCCTTCAAGAGCATCACTTCAGGAGTGTAATTCCGTATTCATTGCCGCGGGCTAACATGGGTTAGCGGTGGATGGAGGAGATGGATCCGACATCCCCTTTTGACACTTCTGCAGTTTTCCGCAGTCGAGAAACATTTCACATGCCAGTCGTCTCGGAATCTCACAGAAACCGACAGATCAACACACTTTCACAGACGACTCTGTGAAGACAAAAATGAATGTTGTTCCTTTAGTCTTGACTCACTGTAGAGGCTTCAGCTAGTTTTCGGAAATAGTTCAAACCCTTCTGTGAAATATTTCAAAGGTAAACTTTTGGAATGGGAAACCTTCTTTCTTTTCCTTTTTTTTTTTTTTTTTCCAAACACTTTCCAGACTCACTAAAATATAGAAATCCTTTTACATTTATTGAATGTCCAAATAATTTGCTGGAATCAAATACACAAACACACACACATGAACCACACAATATACAAAGAGGGTAGAATCATAATATGATTTCTTAATTTTTAAATATTTAATAATTATAAAAATGATATAGAAAGAGGAATGTAGCAGTGTAGCAAAAAAAAAAATCATCATGCCTTTTATTGGTGAAATTTGTGGGAAAGGGTTACATGAATTTATGTTAAAAATATCAATTATATGTAAGAAGTATATGCAGTTATTTGAACAGAAGTGAAAAATGGTGACATATTTTCCTGACATGGCCTGTCAGTGATGAATGTATAGGTCTGTTTTACAGTCTTTGTCAACTTTGTGTTATGCTTAATTTCTGGTAACCGTCCTTTTAGTTTTTCAACTTGTCTTTGTGTTGCCTTTTTGATTTATTATTTTTTTACAAATTTATTTTTGTCATTGTTCTTTTTTGCTGGATGTTGTGCTTCATTATTTGAAGAATCTAGTTTATAGCAGTAAAAGAATATAATATATATGCGAGTTCCATTCCCTGAATAGATATAGACACAAAATAACAAACCCCAAATTTATAAAAGACGAAACAAAATAAAAATCAAGCTAAGGCAGAATCATTTTAAACCTTTGTTAAAAGGCATGTATTTTTATTTTTATTTTTATTTTTATTTTTATTTTTATTTTTATTTTTATTTTTATTTTTATTTTTATTTTTATTTTTATTTTTATTTTTATTTTTATTTTTATTTTTATTTTTATTTTTATTTTATTTTTATTTTTATTTTTATTTTTATTTTTATTTTTATTTTTATTTTTATTTTACCATTGCCCAAAACATTTGATCTCTGTGAAAGGTTTCATAATGGCCCTCATATTAAAAAGCTGGGTTGTAATTGCGTATCCCACTTCACAATTTATTTTTTTCTTTAGCCGATTAATTTTCAATGACTCAGAACCAACTAGTATTATTAAACCTTCTTAATGTTGCTTTGATTTATTTTTTTAATAACTTTGAATTCTACTGGAGGAGCCTCGGGATCAACAGTTCTGTTATTTTTTCTATTTATTTTTAAACCAATGTAATTACATAAAAAAGTCTGTCAATCTATCATTACATATATTATATTATATTTCATAATTTGTATAAATGTTTATACTGTATTCATTTTTCAATTTATGCTACATGATAAATAAATATCTGAACAAATATATGTAGTTAGATTTTTTTTTCACAGTTAAAACCTGTTGTCTAATACGTACTTAAATTAATCTCAGGATATTTTTTTAAGAGGCTGTTTCCTTTCATTTATTTATCGTTTCATAAGCAGCTCCAGCACCGTGTGTTGGATGACAGATGAGACAACAGGTGGCTTGTGGGAAGGTCGGCAGTCATTCGAACCTGCTAATGACCCGTGATTTCCAAATGCTGTCGAAGTGACGGTCACGCTTGTTCTCATTGCTGGACGGCAAACTCAACAACCTTTTCATCCGACCCGGTGTCTGACTCGCAAAGTGTCTTCCGTCCATTCGTCATCCTTTTGAATAAACGTCCACTTTGATAATTGTGACAACGCGTGTCACTTTTATTAGATTTTATTAAGATTGATGTTGTAAGACGGAGGGACAATATTCAATATTTGTCATACGTAAATACAAATAAATCATATGTATACTGTATGTACGTTTGTATATACAAAAACACCAATGTATATGTATATATATAGTATATATATATAGTGTGTGTGTGTGTGTGTGTGTGTGTGTGTATATATATATATATATATATATATATATATATATACATATGTAAAGATGATAGATAGATAGATAGATAGATAGATAGATAGATAGATAGATAGATAGATAGATAGATAGATAGATATTGTGTATATACATAGTCATCAGATGTAATGTGCTACCTATCATTGTTATTTCTTTTCAGCTATTTTCATTTTGTTATCTCCCTCCTGGTGTTGAAGTCCGATAACAAACACAATCGGCTTCCACATTGAACTGTTTCACTTCCCCCAAATGATGCTATACTTTCTTCCCATCCTTATCTCTGATAGTTTTCTCAGAATGGAAAAGGAAGCGTGGCGTTTATTCACGTAAGGAAGCACAGCACAAATAAGGAGATCGGGGAGGGCGGGATGTGGATTTAATTATCCTGTGACAAGTGAGTTGGAGTATAATGACAGGTCTTCATATTGCTCTAGTGCTACATCCGGTTGCTGCTGACCTGATGGGAAAAAATGATCATAAAGGAGAACCACTATTTTATTGAAAAGAATATTCAAAGGAATCCTATTGATTCAAGGGAAATAAATTGGTATGTCCATCCATTCATCAATCCATCCATACTTTATATCGCAAATCCGGGGCTGCAGAGGTGCCAGAGTCAATCCAAGCTGACATATGGCGAGGGGATTGGGCTCAACCTGGGATGGACACCTGACAATCACGGGGCCACACATTGAGACGTTCCGCCATTCTCGCTCTCAGCGGACGATTGACTGCCGTCCCTTGGTGAAATCTGTGGTTTTGGAGGTTCAGGAAGAAATCGATGCACCTGGTTAGAACAAATTTAGGCATAATCTGTACAACGGGTCAGCAGCTGCAAGATGTATGGTAAAGAACAGAATGCATTTTTCTAAAATTTCCAAAGTAGTTTGCAATCCTGGTGCGGGTGAACGCATTGCTTCCCGTCGGCCGACGCCGGATCATAATTGGCGCATGATCTCATATGATGACCGAGGTAGCAAAGCCTGAGCCAGCCGAATTTATGCATTGTGGATCCCACACGGTTAATAGCATCAATATCAACATATATGTTGATGACATGTTGGTTTCATTTCAAATTTATTAAATGTATTATTATATATTTTGAGGGAAAAAAAAATAAACTAAAATCAAGGACAATAGAAGCAATTAAACTTGCAATGGTTTAGCAATTCTAAAAAGTCATCCAATTTGATAACAGAGAAAAAAAAATAAAGAAATTAAATCAAATTAAATCAAATTAAATTTTCTGTGCTCCCTGAAAAAATGTTCATGTACATTCTGGCATTGTTTTGGAGAACAAATGTCCAACTAGTGAAACTTGGGGCAACAAGTGGAGGGTCATACATTCAATTAATTGAGAATTCCTCAATGTCAGTCGTGGAGAATAAATGCAAATTGTCCTTTTTTCATTTGTTTCCATTTATTTCCCTGTCACCGTGGCGACTAATCCACTCCACCTCCCCGTCACCCGAGCGCCCGTCTTTCATCCCCCTGTCAATGTTGCCAATTCCTCCACAAGGTCATTGGTTGAAGATAGCAATTCACTGCCAATTAGAATAATCAATCCTGAGCTGTTTGTTGTGCTGTTTGACCAACTAAATGAACTTATGTCAACAGCTGTGTGCCGACCGCTGATGGCTCCCTGCCCACTTCTCCTGGAGCTGCTGCGACCAGTCGATCCGCTAGCAGATGTTTTCCACACTTGACACTCATTGACCACATGTGCTTGAAACACTTCAACGCTCCTCTGGCCGCAGGCTTCAAATCTGGTATTCTTTTGAAGGCTTAAAAAAACAGAATATCAGTCCCTGTTTTGATTATGCAAACAGCGCTTTTCTTTTTTTCTTTTTTTTTTTTTTTTTAATAAAGTCAAGGAGTTGGCAAATCACCTCCCAGTGTTTTGCAAAGTTGAGCTTTTGAGGATTTTTGGACCAGATTATGCTGAACCAGTGCAAAAGATCATCTCCTTTACCCCAGAAAGGGTAGCTGTAGGTATCTTTGCAGTGGAAACATGATGTTTCTTGCAAAGGCAACTGGATTTTCGAATTAAAAATGTGGATTGATAACGAGAAAAACATTTGTCAATGCAAGTCGGGATACATAAAACATATGTTATGTTAATGTTTTCCTGCTAATTTGTTCAGGTGTGAGAGTAAAGATGTGATGTTTAGATCAGGAGAAATTAATTCATGTGACTCACATAGATGTTTGCTCAAGGAGCTTTTGAGGAAAGTTAAAACTCAACCCCCTTTACGGTGCAGAAATAAAATCGTTGTGAATACAGTAAGTTCATATTTAGCTTATTTTCATCACTCTTCTTGGTGATACCCCAAACAATGTTTCCTCAATCCCCAAAGCACCGCCTTTCAGATTCTCTTTTTTTTTTTTCTCTAAAATGATATCTCGCTGTCTCTCTCAGTGAAGAGTATTCCTTTCGATCCGTTTCATTCAGCTTCTCAGGGTTTGTCATTTAACTGGAAATGAACTAAAAGGTCTTTTTGCAAAAAAAATATTGGCTTTGACTTTCAATTCCCAGCTTCTGCCGTCGGATCTCTTTTGGCGGCAAGGATCCTTCCATACTTTAAGACACTCAAAAATGTATTGCCATATTGTTCTGGTAGAGATGATTACGTTTTCTTTGATTATCGCACTTTGATTTGTCTCATGGGTTGGTTGTTGACCCTCTGATACAAGTATGACACTGACTTTAAAAATGTATTCTTTCATTATCTATGCTGTTTTTCTTGGTCTCTCGGCGGCTGCACCCTGGATCGATGGCAGGGACGTAAGACCGTTCGCTCCTTACATTCACTCGTCCGGGTGTTTTGGATTCTCCAGTGAACCTCCTGCATGCTATTGGACGATGGCGGGCAACTGAAGAATCCGGAGGAAACTCACAAGACACGGGGAGGGGAATTTGAATATTTCTGTCATTAATTCCCAGCTTAATTTGACTTTTCAGGCTGACGGTCAACTTGCAAAAATCGCTTATGCTTATCTTGCTACATCACTGTCTCCTCCCACCTTTTGCATAGCCTGAATTGTTGGTTGTTGACTAAGCCTGACAACTTGATAATGTAAAGTAACCCCAGGGTAAATGCAATTTTGGCCCATATTTGGGAATAAACGCTGTGATTTTCTTTGGATATCTATGTTTATAATCATTTATTTGTATTGGTCAGTGTTGGATTGCTGCAAGAGCATCGGAAATCTTAAAATTGGTTCAAAATCGCCCCCACCCATTGTGGCACCAATCCCCTTTAAGTTATAACACAACGTGTTTATCTATAATACATCACCCAATTAATCACGGAGAATACAATACAAAAAAGAACAAAAAAAAAGAAAAAAAATCTGAAATATATACCGCATTATTTGGTAAAAATATTTGTAGTAATATTGGCATCGCTTTACATTTAAATCAATGGGAGCATTTCCATTTTAAAAGTTAATAGAATTAACTTGTTTTGATGTAATAATATTAAGGGTGGATTTTTTTTTTTTTTTTTTCCGTTTCGTGGCACCCCCTGGATGACACAGCGCCCTCAGCATTTGCCCACAGGGCCCTTCTTGCCAAATGAGCCAGTCGTCCATGGCCAGAGCAGAGGTTTTAATTAAAACAAGGAAGTCTTATCACGTTAGTCTGGTTCTAACCTCACGTCAGTGGATCCCTATCCTTGTTATTTCAGACTTTAAGGTGCTTTTCGGATGACTCACAGTGCTACAAATTGGCCGCCCGCCTCCTATATCTCTAATTTAATTAAACAGTATGACCCTCGTCCGGCTTGAGTCTGTTATGTGTTCCTGGAGTTAAAAAAAAAAAATGGTATCAAGATATCAGGATATCAGGCGGAGAATATTCCAAACATGATTTCACTTCTGGATCAGTCTGAGATAATCGGTTGCCAATATCTATGTCGGGGTTTTGTTTCAGGTATTGTTTTCCCGGATAGATTTCCCTAATTAATCTCACACTTAATCAATCTTACAGTTAAAATATATAATTTGATTATCTTGCACACCACCTGTTCTCTCCTTTTCTCTCTCTAGCATCCATGTGATCATGTGATCCTCATCTAGGTGTCAATCGCTGAGAGGACATTGTGTTGCAGACCGGAAGTTAAAGGTACATTTATCACAAGGCAGTCTATCAACAATCCCAAATTATTTTTTTAAGGCCTTGTTTGATTGATAACCCTCCTTGTTAAATTGAATGCAGCTTGTCATCGGGGCCCATAAATATATATATATATATATATTGTCGAATTGTTGCGCTCATTTGTGCACATTGATAATATTTTTGAGGTCATATCCATTTTAAAGATTCCTACTTCAACCTGTTTTTTGTCCTGTGGGATTATTTCCTTTCTCCAGGCGAGGATACTAAAAGCAGTGGGTGTTAAACAACTTCAATCAACTTTAATTGAATGTATCAAGTTCTTCAATAACATGATTGATGGATAGTACATTTTGAATCTGTAAATGCTTAGACTTTAAGAAAAAAGTTCCAGTTGTGGAGTACATGACCCGATACCCGAGACTCATAAAGCTGCTTTTATTTGAAATAAAATGTATTATTAAATTAAATTATTAATATTATTATGCCTTAAGGTACACCACCATATCATTTCGATTTGCGCGGTCCGAAGGCAGCGGATGCACAAGGTTTGGGGTCTCCTGGGGCGAAGAAGCATGTCGGCGATATTGCTGTTTGTGGACGCAGGTTCTTACTGGATGTTTGCGTGCCAAGATGAGAACCGAAGCTCGATGTACAATAAACAAGGGTGATCCTCGAGGGTGCTTGTTGTGGCAAGGAACCTTCTGGAAATGTTTTTTCAGGATTCAAATAGGAGTATTTGCTACTGTGAGGCCTCATCTGGAAGACAACCCAAAGTGCCAAAGTGAGGAAGAAGAAGAAAAACATGAAAAGAAAAAAATTAAAGATGTGGAAAAAAAACAAACAAGCTCTGCAACCCCAGTAGATTAAGACAGTAGTTCAACCTAATACAATAAACACTGCTAAGTGGATAGATTGTGAATCAACCTGTAACTATATAGCAATATAGAATGCAAGTTCCAACAATCACTTTCTTTCTTTCTTTCTTTCTTTCTTTCTTTCTTTCTTTCTTTCTTTCTTTCTTTCTTTCTTTCTTTCTTTCTTTCTTTCTTTCTTTCTTTCTTTTGTGGCTGCCCTTCCCTCGACAGTTCTGGCACTTTGCCTTCCCGCTGAAACACGACAATAAAAGATGTGATATGAAAGAAAAAGCCTATAGGTGGATGGGCGTCACATAGCATGATCATACCCAAGAAACTCTCTGAAGACACATTTAATGCTTGTTAGAGCAGCAGTCAGCTCTCCATTTCTTTATTTCTTAATTTATTATTTGTTCATTTAGTTCATTTTTGATCTGCCCTAACCGGTGTCAAACTTTTTACAAGTGCAAACTAGGGTGTAAACTTGGCAATATGGCTTATTATGGATAAGATGCTATACATTGATACCCACAGATAATGGGGTAATGTCA
>NC_141314.1:2687500-2782500 GCF_037954325.1 Fistularia commersonii
TCATGATTGTTATTATTATTTTTTTTTATTATCATTTTCATTAAAACTATTAATATCACATTCAAACAGAAAATAACTTATCCGAGAGGGGAAGGTGTGTGAAAGGAAAGGGAAAAACAAGGATGCCGGTCAGCCCAGCATTCTCTCCGCTCAGCCTTTTCTTCCCTCTCTGATGGGAACGGCCCGATTGCTTTATCAGCCAGGCCTTGAACAGAACAAGGCTGTATCTGTACGCGGACACATGCTGAAGCATTCCCTCCACACTCGGCCTGATTGCGGCTCTGGTGGCGGGGGGAGAGGATGGAAGATGGCTCAGATAAGGAGATGTAATAGTGGAAGAAAGAGCACAAATGAACATTTTTATTGTTCTCTGCTAGCTTGCTTGCAAGTATGTGTGTGTGTGTGTGTATGTGTGTGTGTGTGTGTGTGTGTGTGTGTGTGTGTGTGTGTGTGTGTGTGTGTGTGTGTGTGTGTATGCCCAGAGGGTGTGTGAGGTTGTCAGCAGGTTCAGTGTGATGGACTTACATGCAGCAGAACATGTATCACATTCTGACAACCCGTGATGAAATTTTACCCTTTCGCACAACAGTGGTTTCTCCCTTTCTGCTCACCGCTGTTGAGAAACTGAAAGTAAAGATCAGCCAACAAACTAACTAATTAACAAATTAAAGTTAAGGGAATTGGTTGACTGTTTTCACAGTATATGTGGTCCTGTGATCAACTGGCGACCGCTTAATGTTGCATCCAACCCCTCGTCCAATAACAGTTGGGATAGCTGAATGGACAAAGGAATGAAAGGATGAAGGAATGAAGGAATAAAGGAATAAAGGAACGAAGGAATGAAGGAATGAAAGAATAAAGGAATGAAGGAATTAACAAACAACCACTCTCTGAGGTTGCTGAAGGTCCCTGACCTCTCTAAGACCTCCTGCATTGTCCCAGTACCCAAGAAGGGACGTCCAAATGCTCTCAATGACTACAGGCCGGTAGCAGTACCGTCACATGTTATGAAGTTGTTCAAGAGCCTTGTACTCCAGCACCTGAAAGACCAGTTATCTTTTTCCCTGGACTCTTTACAGTTTGCATACAGGCAGAAAATAGGTGTGGAAGATGCTCACTCATAAGGCCCTACCCCATCTGGAGGGTACAGGAAGCACTGTGAGAGTCACCTTCTTTGACTTCTCTAGTACCTTCATCAGCGTCCAACCCACCCTCCTCCAGGACAAGCTGCTGCGTACGCATCTTCACTCAGACATCACTGCCTGGATCATGGACTATCTCACAGGACTGCCGCAGTATTATAGAGTGGATGGTTGTGTTTCTGAGGCCGTGGCGTGCAGTACAGGAGTGCCCCAAAGTACTGTCCTGTCTCCATTCCTCTTTACCCCCTTCACCTCCGACTTCCAGTACAACTCCTGCTCCTGCCACTTCCAGAAGTTCTCTGATGACTCTTCCATCGTTGGATGCATCAACAAGGACATTGAAGGGGAGTACAGAGGTCTGATCGCTGTTGAGTGGAGCAACCAGATCCACCTCCTACTCTACAACTCCAAGCCCAAGGGGGTGGTTGTGGACTTCTGGACACAGGAACCAATCATCATCCAGGGTAAATAGGTGGAGATAGTGGACTCCTACAAGTGCCTTGGGGTCCACATTAACAGTAACCTGGACTGGTCACACAACACTGATGCACTCTACAGAAAGGGTATGCACGACGAGTTGTGGCTGATGTGCAGCTTCTTCAGCTGTCGGTTCATCCCATACCGGTGCAGAGCCAAACACTTCAGACGCTCTTTTGTGCCCACGGCCATCAGAATATACAACAGCAGTCTGGATGGTACACAACTCTCTACACAACCCTGGGCTGCTTCTACAATTCCACAATCTCACTACCCTTCCCTGTTCACTACCTCGCCCACTCACGTCATGTCCTAACCCTGCTGTCTCTCCTTGTTTGTCCCAGCCCGCGCACATCCAGCCTATTTTTGTTTCTTATTTTATTCATTGCTGTTCATTTTTGTCACTGAATTTATATTGTTGTTTAGTTCTGGTTGTATCTTTTCACCCTCACTGTTCCTTGATGTTGCCCTTAGTCCTCCCTGATGTTGTTGATGTTGTTATTTGTTGTTGTTTTTGTTGTCTGTTCTCGACTGCTGTCTATTTATTTGTGGATTTTTTTTTTTTTTTTTTTCCATAAATAAATTCATATTTATTTCCTTTTTTTGACATAACTGTTACACTGCTGTGACAAAGGAATTTCCCCTATGGGGATCAATAAAAAGTATATCTTTATTTTTACACACATACACAAGCAGATGAACAAATGAATATGAGAACCAATCAACCAACCAACCAACCAACCAATCAATCAAATCCTAACAAATCAAAAAATGACCGAGTTTGTTGATTGATTTGTTGGTTCACTCCTTTGTTTATTCATTTTTTTTGTTACATTTTTTGTTCATTCCTCTGTTTCTCTGTTCCTTTGTTCATTAATTTATCCATTCTTTCATTTGTAGAAATATAACAAAAGGAATATCATATTGAAGAGTGAAAAACATTTCCACCGAAACAAATCAGACATCAGTCATGCTGGGATCCTCTGCATTTTTTTGTCCATTCTCTTACCCGATGATTCGGTGGTTTGTTGATTCGTTGGTTGTTTAGTTTGTTCTTTTGTACATTTATTTGTTCATTCGTTAGTTGGTTGATTTATTAGTTCGTTGGTTGGCTGCTTGCTTTGTTTGTACACTCATCCGTTTGTTTGTTCATTCATTGATTCCTTCGATTGTTCAATCCTTCATTCCTGTATTCATTCACTTAACCATTCATTCATTCATAAAATAAAATAAAAAAAATGAATAAATACAGAAATCTCATACACTCATAAAATAAAAAAAAAAAAATGAATAAATACAGATACCTCAAATTGAACCAGTGAAGCACTTTTCATTTTTCATTGAAACTTACCAGACACCGATCAAGTCGGGAAATATTCTGGAATCATAATTTAATCCCACCCCTCTGAATATAATGAATTATCGCGTGATGTGGGAGGGATTTCAGTTTCGAGCAATGTCAACCTGGCTTGATCAATTTTCCCCTGTCTCCTGCTGGATCTCTATTTTTTTCTGCGATCGCTCGAAAACATCAAGACAAAGTGGGCAAGATTTCCTTTGGAGACTCCCGGCGGTCCCCTGAGAATATTTTGGTTTGATCCTACTTGAGGCCGACCGTTAAACAAATCTCCGCCTGGATTAGCGGTTTGATTCAGCTGAACTGAGAAATTTAACCTCCTCCGTCAGAGCCGAGGCAGCGTTTAGAGCTTTTGACCCCTCACCTCTGATCAGACGCTGGTTGAGACGACTATGGTCGCGTAACAACAAAGAGGAGAAGCTTCTTTTTTTTTCTAATTTCGTCTCAGGGGAGGAGAGAGATGTTTAATTGGGAGAATTAGGAAAACGCATGGATGAGGAGAGCTACATCAAAGTAGTGCAGAGGTCGTTAGCTTAAAGTTGGCAGGAGAGCTTAATGGCAGGCTCTGCTAACTCTGTCATGATTTATCTCTGTTTTGTAAAAACTTCTTCACTTTAGCTAGACTTTGTTTGATCACATTGGTTTTTCAAAACTCCCATGCGGCCAGGACATTTTAAATTACATCAGACCAAGCAGTGCAGTATCTCCTGTATGAGGAAGTCTGTTTGAGGTGCAAGACATGTATGCTATCTGTGAAACAGTGGTGAGGTGTGCTGCAGGCTTTCAAGGTTGAGGCAGGAATACATCAGGGGTCAGCTCTGAGCCCTTTCTTGTTCGCAGTGGTGACAGACAGGCTGACAAATGAGGTTGGACAGGAATCTTCATGGACCATGATCTTTGCAGATGACACTGTGATCTGCAGTGAGAGCAGTGAACAGGGGGAAAGTGAAGGAAATCTAAAAAGCTGGAATTCATCCTGGACAGCTGTACCAGGATAAAATACATCTCAAGTGGATCCAGGTGGAAGGATGAGGCTGCACGGA
The DNA here is from genome assembly GCF_037954325.1 of Fistularia commersonii. Lineage (NCBI taxonomy): Eukaryota > Metazoa > Chordata > Actinopteri > Syngnathiformes > Fistulariidae > Fistularia > Fistularia commersonii. Next base: position 2,691,520 of record NC_141314.1, read on the forward strand.
GTTGAGATAGAGAAGGTGTAGGACTGTAAGTACTTAGAGTCATTCAAGCAGATTGGAAGGGGTTGAGGAAAGTGTCTGGTGGGACAAAAGTGTACCAGTCCGAATATGAGAAAAGGGTCTAGAAGATGGTGGTGATACTAGCAATGTTTTATGGTTTGCAAAATTGACATTGAGGTGAAGAAAAGGAAAGCAGAGTTGTAGAAGATGTCGAAGGTTTTCTTTGGGAGTGATGAGGATGGATGGGTTCAGGAATGAGTCCTTCAGAGGGATGGCAAATGATGGATGTTTTGGAGATTAAGTCAGATAGAGATGGTTTGGACTTGTACAGAGGTAGGATAGAGACTCAGTCTTGTGGCCACCATGCCCTTGATGCCCTGGCTGTACCTGGGAATTCTGTCCATACAAGTTAATGACAGAATTGGTGACAACGGGCAGCCCTGGCGGAGTCCAACCCTCCACTCCTGGGGACCCCAGTGACCCTTTTCCAGGCAAGGGAAAATTAGGTTTTCATTTTTTGTTGTTCAGAATGTGCGTCCCGACCAAAGACATGCGAAATCCCTGACGTGTCAACAGTGCTTGCCAAGGTTCAGGAGCGAAATCACTTTAACAATGTAAAATAAATATCTAAACATTTCAGCTAACATTTTGCAAACTTTTATTTCAGATTGTTTGGTAAAATACCAACCCTATTTTTTTTTTTTTATTTTTTTTTTTTTGACAGCTGACTGTGGGGCTCCAGTAGACATGATAAAACAATGCCGGCACTCGGAAGCATAAGGCATTTTTGGTTTGCTGCAGGTGGATAATTTAACTGTGTTTTTTTCTTCATAAACACAAGGACTCAAATAGACCTTGATTATTTTATTTTAAAATAACCAGGGATATATATATATATATACAGTATTATCATTTTTGTCATAGGCGTATAGTGCGTATCTGTCCATGTTACATGGTTTATTAAAATAATCAATTTACAACAGTCATTTTGATTAGATTGCTTTAGTTCAGTGATTTAGTCCATTTACAATGAAAAAGACAAAACATGCGTTTATGACCTGTGTATTACGATAACATCATTGGAATTATAAATATGTATTTTAACTATGGCTATCGGACCGACCCAACTATAAACTTCAATTTCGAAAACACACTTAGCATTTTTATTATGAAGCTCTGAATTGAATTACGAGTACGAGTTTATTTGTCAGTGTGTGAAGCTCTTGCGCTGCACTGGATGAGAGTCCTGCTCCTGCATATCTTTGTCTGTAAAATGTATAATTCTGCAATTATTATTAGCATTTCTACGACTCATAAACTTGTAACAGTATTTAATGATCAATATCCATGGATGAAAAGTCTTCATAAATGACAATACATAAGCTCAAATCTGATTGAGCACTTACATTTACTTTATTGTTGCCGCCTGTCCTCCAACAGTTGTACACTGTCCAGGTTGATAACAAATTCAAATTCATCATTTTTGCCTCGCCAGCTTCCTAGTGTACTCACATACTATGCCACGCGATCATGGATTTGTTTATTGATCCGTTTATTTATTATTATTTTTATTATCATTATTTAATATTGTCGATGAGAACTTTAACTTGCTTTTTGTCCGCCTTTATTCCCTTTTCCCCACGGAGCAGGCCTTTCTCATTCGGAAAAGTAAAAAATCTCATCCGGTTTTCCTGTTTCTTCCTCTGTTTGTTGTTCTCAGATGGCAGTTCCATCCTAAAAGTACCGCATTTGTATTTTATTTTGGCTTTGTGAGTGGATGAACCACTGCCCATTCATTTCCCCATTATTGTGAGGTGTTAACACAAGCTAACTAGTGATGTTGTTTCGCTTCATGAATCCTTGTGTAAACCTTATCTTATCATTGCTGATCAGTCCTCCATCACTCTCCAAGTCACACTGCAAAATGGCACAGAATGAATTGTGATGTGTTTATTTATTTTCAATTCAGGTTGGATTTTTATTTTGTGTGCAGCGCAGATATTTTGTGCATGAAGAATGTGTGTGCAGTGCATTTAACACAGAGATCCCAAGGTCAGTCGGAATCTGAATTGGCGAACATACGGCTAATGCCCGGCTTGGGACTAAAGATTTTCATGATCGAAGACAAAAAAAAGTGAAAATTGAAAGGACATTTTTGAAGCTTTACTGGAATCGTGATTCTACGCTCCTATCATCTCCATTGTTCAGCAAAAAGTGGAAATCTGAGCTGCTCGATCAGCCTTTTCCTCGTCTTAGGCTGATGATATCCAACGTGTTTGATATTGGCACAAGTCTTTTGGTTTTTATGGCAATGTAAGACAATCAACAACTAAAAGTTGATCTCCAACAAAACCGGGAACAGGAAAACTGGTAGATAAACAATCGCCAGAGCAGTATTGGCAGCAGAAACGGTATTTGTCTGGATGAATGGGAACGGTGAAGGACATCCCAATCAATATGGAGCATCCAGGAAGAGGACCGGATTGCTGATCTGTGAGCAGAACCGCCAAGCTTGTACAATGTACAATTTCCGATGTATCACAACCAAGTGGAGGAGGAAAAGCAATGGAGTGAAATAGCAGAGGCTCTGCAAATACCCGGGGAAAACATTGCACGGTGGGAGAAAAGAACTGTAAGATATTGGTTGTAGTCTTGTAAAATCTCGGTTCGGGACTAAAATCTTGTCTTCAGATGTGAGTCTTATCATGTTGCTTATGTGTTGAGGTGTTTTTTCCTAGTCTGAGAATGGCTTTTTTTTCCCTTTCCTTCCCCCTTGTCCTCCCTCTTTCTTCTCTTTCTTACGCAGCATGGCGCCCTCTGTGCTCGCTACCCAGTTGTATGCTGGCCAAATGCACTGCTGACAGCAAAGTAAGAATTTCATTGTACCGGGAAACACGTTTCCACACTCAACATATAATAAATGCTTTGAATCTTTGACTCTAGATGCAATGAAAGAACGGAAAACCAATCAGTGGCCTTGACAGTGGCCTATTTGCACAGATCAGAACAATGGGAAGTCAATAAAGTATAAAAATGTCCATTTATCTGCACAACATTAGCCTTGGTAAATAATTCAGCGGTAACTGGATGCATTTTAAGTGATTAAGTGATAAACATGTTACTGTGTGTGTGTGTGTTTTCCCACTGATGTGAAAGAAAACATAGCGTAGAAGGGAAACAGTATACATGTTCAAAAGAGAGGTGTCAGTTGAATTGCACCACCGTCGAGTTGATGAATTCATTTATTTATTTATGTTTTGTGGAATAACCAAGATCTTAGGTAAAGAACAAACGGCTCAGTTTGAAACTGCAGGATAAACTGCGCACTTAGCAAGGAGTTGATCACAGAGCCGATCAGAAAATCGTGAAAAGGTTGACGTGGCCGTACACATATGAGACGGCCACAATGTCGTAAAATCTGATTTGTCAAAGCAGCAACTCCACTAAGATTTTATTTCAAACTGAAGATCAGCACACTGTTGATTGTGAAGGCCTCAAAGCTGACGAATTTTACCCCGTCAACAAACAATGGCTGAATCTGATTGGATGAACGCTGATATATTTGCATACTGGTGGAAGCGGGGTAGCCAAAAAAACAAGTATGAATCAAATAAAAGTAATTGTCAGGAATTCTTAATCTATATTTATTCATCTATATATATTTTTTTTGCAACGTCAGAGCCAATCCCAGAGGCATTTTTCAGAAGCCAATCCTTGGACATCCTCTGGAAGTGGCTTTTGATCTTGATCTCTTAGATCTTAGTTATTGCAGCTTGTCTTCTTGTCTTGACCAAATTGAATGTCTCATCGGTGACAGGAGGATTTTTTGTTAAGATTTAGTGATTTCAAAGATATCCATTTGTCATTGTGCATATCTAACAGCGCTAATCTACACCACTGATTGCATTATAACTGTTATCAAGATACTATTAATAATATTTATAATAATAATAAAAAATGAGTGGTATTAGTAGTAGTAGTAATAGCAGTAATAGTAGTATTAGTTGTAAAATTATTATTATTATTACGCTTATTGTTACATCATTATTATTCTATTATTATTATAGTAGTAGTGGTAGAATAAAGTAATTACAGTAATTACAAATATCATTAAAATTATTCATATTGTTCTTTTTAATGTAATATTATTAATTAATTCATATACATTAAGTATCGTATTAAGTCTAATTTTATTTTATTTTGTTCTATTTCATTTTAAACCATTACTACAATTTGGCACTAACATGTTTGGCCAACAATGTCAACAATATCATGTTTTAAGAAAATTGAAAATTTGTTTCTAAAATGCAAAATCAGAATGAGTATTGCTTTAATCGCCAAATCATTTTACAACTAAGAGGAATCTGATTTGGTTGACTATGATAAAAAGACAACATGTAACAGGCATTAAAAAAATTAAGAGTAAAATTTAGGGCCATTGTGGTTGTTGGTGCCAAAGTGGCACATCATGCAAAGTGGTGCAAAATAGTACAATAGAAGGGTTGGGACAGTGTCAATGGGTTTCTTGAGCCTTATTGATGGGCAGGCTGCCAATGGGAAGAAACTGTTTTTTTGGAGGGTAGTTTTGGTCCTGATGGACCACAGGTGCCTGCCAGAGGGGAGTTGTTGGAAAAAGTCTATGTCCTGGGTGAGAGGGGTCACCCAGGATCTTGCCTGCACACCAGCGGGTCCGGGAGGTGTACAAGTCCTTTAGATAAGATAGCCCATCGCCAATCACCGTCGCTGCAGAGAGGGTGATACATTGCAGACTGCCTTTGTCCCTGCTGTGGCAACAGGATACCAGATGGTGATGGAGAAGGTAAGGATGGACTCGATGATGGAGGTGTAAAAGTGCACCATCATCATCTTTGGCAGGTTATGGTTTTGGATCCAACTGAAGCCCAGCAGGCAATGATACCGATTAACAGTATATACCCAGATATTCAGTCTTCAACAAGAAAAGGATACTTCCATGGAGGAGGAAGTAAAACGAGTCCCATTGCATTTTCAGTCAGTGTTGTCAAAGCAGTCCTGCAGCCGTGTATCTGGTTACAACCCGGTCTGGTGGCTTTCACCCTGAGTCTGTAAGCCTGCATTTGCATAACAGTGGTTTATTCAGAGAGTGGGGGGGGGCAACTTTGTATGCTCCTTTATGGGCGTTGCAGACCAAGTCCAGGGTGTTGTCTCCTCTTGTTGGGAAATCAACATGCTGGTGAAGTTTTGGGAGGAAGCCCTGAGGTTAGCGTGATTAAAATCTCCAGCAAGGATGAATAATCCATCAGGGTGTTCTGTCTGTGGCTCACTGATGGCCTAGTACAGTATACTAAGTGCTACATTCCTCTCACTGCTGTTGGAGGTGGGAGGGATGTAAACAGCAACGAGCAGAATCGCTGTGAGTTCCCTCAGGTAGAAAAAGGACAGCACTTAATTATCATAACCTCTGCCAGTGGTGAACAGTGTTTGCATACCACCACAGTGTCCCAGCACCACACGTCACGGAAGTATATACAAGTCTTTCCTTCACTTAGAAGTGCTTACAAGTGCTCCAGTTGTGCAGCAGAGTCTGGGATGTTGTGATTTAGCCACGTTTCAGTGAAGACAAGCACACAACAGGTACTCATGTTCTAATTTGTTGTCTTCAGAAGCCTTATGTGATCCATTTTATTGTCTAGGGATCGTACGTTTGCCAGAAGGATGGATGGTATGGCTTGGCGGGTAGGTTTAGCTGCTGGCCCAGTGTGTTGGAGGAGTAGTCTGATCTTTGATTGTCTCGGTTTGTAAGGAATCCATGGTGTCATGAGGCTGGCGTCTGTAGATGTTCAGCAAATCTTGTCGACTGTACTTTAAATTTGGTGGCGAAAAACCCGAAATATGCAAAGAAATGCGAGAAATCACCTTGAGGGATAGGTAGACAGATAGATAGACGAGTGTATGCGTGTATATATGTATTATATGTACATACAGTACATATACTGTATATATGTAATATAAAATAGTTAGGTGCTATATTATTCTACAATATTATTAGGCATTTGTTTCCTGTATACTAGAGTCAAAACCCAAAATTGCTTTGTGGGAAAAACAAATATTAATGCTGAGAATATGAAAAAAAATACAGTAAGCAAGGACGAGAAGTTTAAGTAAGAATTTTAATACTGAAGAAAGTAAAAAAGTAAGATAAAGTGAATCTCTGTCTCACACACACACACAAACACGCACAGTGGTTACATTCAATAATTAAATGTTTTGATCCAGACAACAGTTGTCAACACAAACCAATAAAGCGCAAGGTGAGAGACGACAAGGACAAAATCGCATAGTGTTGGTACAACTCATCTTAATGTGTGTGCGTGTGTGTGTGTGTGTGAGTGCGTGCGCACTAAGGCTTCACATAAACACATCCTCCTCGCCGGGTTAGGTAACGGGGCTGAACGCAATACAAATTTGCCAGACGCGCTGTCACAATAGGCTCGTTCTTATCTCGGCTGGCCGTGACTCCGGGTGTGTGAAATCCAAACAGGACGGATACACACGGTGAGCTGACGGGAAGCAGAAGCGGTAGCGGTGGCATGCACGCCAGGATCCTCACGCACTGACACACACACGCTGGCATACTGTACACGAACACACATACACACTGAATTTAGACTGGATAAACATGTCAGTGGATGCTCTGTGACTTTTTGTTTCTCATGCCTTTTTGAAAATGAAGGAAAATGAAGTCAGCAGTGTTTTTCAAAGAGGTGTGCGGGTGCAGAGGTCAGTGCGCCGGCCTCACAGCAGGAAGATCCCCTGTTTCGGGCCTTTTCATGCCGAGTTTGCATGCCCTTTCCTCCCCCCCGTATATCTGCACTGGTTTCCTCCCACAGTCATTGGGAATGAATGGCTGAATATCGCTATGTGATGAATGGATGAGCGGATTAATGTTTAATTTCTCTATATGGCCAATGAATGGCAGACTGAATAGTTGCGTGTTTCTTTATGATAAATGAATGAGGCGATTAATGATTTTGTCACAATATGATGGGTGAATGAGAGGTCAGATGGCTGTTTATCTCTAAATGATGAATGAATGAATGAGTGGATGAATGTTTGCCTGTTTCTTTATGACAGTTAATATAAAAAGTGAATAGTCTTATGCCTCAATATAAAGTGTGAATGAGAAGATGAATGTTTTTTGTTAATTTATGAGAGGGTGAATGGCTGTGTCTCTGTCAGATGTATGTTATACAGTGTTCATGCTTTGTCTTTTCAGTACAGGATGCATGAATGAAAGGATGGGTTGTCAGATGTCTCTATATGATGCATGTCAGTGTTTCTTTATGACAGAAACAGTTTGTGGTCACGTCTCTACATGATGCATGGATAAGAGGATGAATGGTTGCATGTCTCTATATGATGGGTGAATGAGAGAATGAACTATTGTGTGTTTTTATGCACATGAAATAGAGTGTAGATGGTTGAACGTCTGTTTATGATACATGAATGAGAGGATGAATGGTTGCATATTTCTATGTGATGAGTACAATAATGTTAATGTCTTTATCTTTACAGTATATGATGCATGAATGAAAAAATGGATTGTCTCTACATTATGCAAGAATGAGAGAGTGATTTGTATGTCTATTTACAAAGTGTGAATGAAAGGATGAAAGGTTGCTTATCTCTATATTACATTCGAAACAGTGTTAACAGTTGACTGAATGGAGTTCCTCCCAGTTATGCAGGTTCCTCCCGTTCCAGTCCAAAAATATGCCAGTTGTGAATGACATGATGAACGTTTTGATGCCCATATCTAATGCATGAATGAGAGGACTAATGGTTTTATGTCTATATGATAAATAAATGAGATGATTAATTGTTGCATGTCTCCATGATGGGGGTATGAGAGGATTAACATTTTTTTGTCTCAATATGAATAGTAAATAAGAGGATGAATGGCTGTTTGCCTCTATATAATGAACGAATAAGAGGACGCATATCTGTATGTCTCTATATGACACATGAATGAGAATGTGATTGATTGTAAGTCTATTTTTGATATGTAAATGAGAGGGTGAAGGGTTGTATGTATATTTATTACATGTTAGCGAGAGCATGAACTGTTGCTTGTTTCTATGTGACGTGCATGTGACCCTGCGATCCAGGCTGAACGTCATCTGTCTCCCCGTGACAGCCAGGATAGCCTTCAACCCTCCCGCACCCCTGAATGCAGAAAAAGCGTTAAAAATAATGACTGACTGTCAAAAAATAAAAATGAATAAAATGAAAAAAAAATATATATGCATATATGGATTCATACTTAACCCACTTACTTGTGAGTTTTTTTTTTTTTTTGTCTTAATATTTTCTTTTCGGTTGATGTTTAATGGCCGTTCTTCCACTGTCGTCAGATCGACTTTCATTTATTCATTCACTCATCTGTGCATTCTTTATCTATACCTGCACTCATTGCTGCTATTTTTTCTCAATTTCTCTACATTTGATTTGACTATAAACAGCATCGCTGCCAGTGTCGTCCACTAACACAAGGTTCACCATGATTTCATTCAACATGACGATAATGTGAGCTGTCAATCCTAGTTTGTGTAATATCTACAAAATCCATTCATGATTGTTTAATTGACAGCCTGCACCTCATCCCATCAGCATCGCAAATGTACTAAACATGCTGTATCTCTCACTTAGATTCATTCATCCAGCGTGTCAAAATAACCCCGACACTATTTAGCTTCAGTACAAGGATGCATCCATCCATCCATCCATCCCAGGGAATCCTGAGGCGTTGCTGGGCTGGCCGAGATGCTCCCTGATGGCTCAGCTCCCCGTCCCGGCTCCGAGGGAGAGCCAGGACACCCCCCGATGAGACAAATTTCGGTACAATGATGTCCTGAAGTAAATAACGACCTGCAGAGATGATCGTCTCGAGTATTCAGTTCACTCGTTGTTCTTTACACATCGTTCCACCACGGTGACCGCCTTTTAAAAATTGTGTTTTATAAAGGTTGGATGAAGAGTGGCACAAAATAAAAGTTTATGTCTGCCTCATTTTGTATTTTTCCTTCATGTGTCGAATAACATTTCCCATTAATTTGTTCTCTATAGCGTTTATACTGTGCTCAAGGGACTTGTTAGGCCTATTCCAGCTGTCGTTGGCCGAGGCAGGATTCAACCCGGACCGGTCGCCAGTCGATCACAGGGCCATATATAGAGACACATTCACTCACTCATTCACGAGTGTATGTATAGACATTCAGCGTCAACTCAAAAATTCACACATCATATAGAGCAGGGTGTCAAACTCAAATACACATTGATATTTATTCCAAAAAAAAAAAAAGTCCTCCTCCAGGTATAACAATGAACTTTTATCTTAAAAACCGACTAGTGAATAATACTATACAATATATAATTTAATATTGCACATATGAAAAAATGGAAAATTCAAATTAAAAAACAAATCAATGGCATTCATATCTGAAAAAAAAATAATATGCCTCTTTATTTGCAGCCTTCTGAATTAAATTTCAGTTGTTAACCTTTTTCCACAGGCTAATAATAAATATAGAAACAAAGTAATAAAATAAACCAATTAACTAATAATAATATCCTTCAATGAACACAAAACTGTTCAAGCCCATGTCTTGGAGCGGCAAGAAAAAGTGCATAACTGTGGTTCATTTTGCTGCACACTAGTCTACTCTGATGTGTCCAAGCCCTTTGCTTTCCAGAAACTGAAATATTTCTTTGCGTAGCTCAAAACATCTGTTCAGTACTTTTTCCTCTGCTTAACCATCTCACCTCCGTGTGATACGGCATGTCTGGCATTCCCAACCACACGCAAGGAAATATTTGACCTGGCAGTGATTATGGCCTTTGGGTCTTATAGTCACTGTGGTCATAACATGTTCCATGTTCCTTTAAGGCTTTTCCACGCGGTGATTTTTGATGTATGATGCAGTGATAAACAGTTAGCTCACCTGCACAGTTCTCCACCCGCATCTTCTCCCATACCCCGCCCACCAGTCCACTCTTTTGACTGCACATTGCTGGCGCACCATCTGGCGTTAATCCCGGGAGTTTATCCCATGGCAGCTTCATTTGAGTTACACATTTGGAAACCTCTTCAAAGATTTCGTTCCCTGTGGTTGTGCATTGCATAGCTTTTAATCCTAAAAGTTCCTCCGTAGCACAGATTTGAGTCCACTCCGCAGATGAAGACTGACAGCTGGGCAGGATCAGATGCGTCGCTGCTCTCATCCACGCTGAGGGAGAACGCAACGAAATCTTTTTCCCATGTCCATCAGCTGGTCAGCTCGCCATTTTTCGGAGGGGGAGCCAATAATAGCATAAGGTCGCTATGACGACTGTCAGAGGACAGAACGTTTATGGGTCCGGTCAAGATTTTCGCGGCAAAACACCAACAGAGCATTCTGGGATTTGTAGTATTAGTGGTGCATGCATTTTAGGCTAGAATACTGGCGGCGCAGCTCTAATAGTCATTTGATAAGGCTTTGCGGGCCAAGTATAATTACACCGCAGGGCAAATCTGCCCCCCAGGCCAGTGTTTCACACCTATGATATGGAGACATGCAACCATTCACCATCTGAAAGAGGTGTTCACTCACCCATTAACATGTTGTATACGCTCATTCACTCTCTCATTCAGACTTCATATAGACATACAAACATTCATTCATTCAGTCACACTTCTGTGACACATAAACCATTCACATCATATACATATGTAGACATACATCATTCACTCACATTCACATGCAACCTTTCAAGAGACAAATAACTGTTCACTCATTCACATGTCATATAGAGACATCTAAACATTCACTCTCATTCACACTCCATATATTCATCCACTTACACTTCATATAGATCCACCAAAATGCATTCATTCACATTATAATATAGCAAACTCCCATTCATGTCACAAAGCGGCAATCATCATATGCTCACTTTATATAGATACATGCTAACATTCACCTTTTGATAGAGTCATATAACTGTTCACTCACTCATTTAGAGGTCGTATATGGACATACCATTATTCACTCATTTATACATTTGATGGACTGTACAATTGGAACGAAATTTTCGGACAGCTGCTGTTCTCATGAGCACAATACCAAATGGTCAAAAAATGCACGGGCAGGGAAACTGAAATGGTGAAAATAGACAACATCTTTTAAGTAAAATCCAAATATGAATTTTCTTTCACGTGAATTCCTTGACTGTTGCCTGGACTTCTTGTTGTCGTCACCGTTTTTCGCTTTCCGCATCGCACAGCTTTCTAGATTCCATAAAAGAAGGAGAAATGATTGACTGAACAAGAGAAACCATGTTCTCCTATTTTTTTTATTTTATTTTTGATTTCATCCTTCACACTCAGGTACTAGGAGTTGTGGCGGGGAGGGGGGTCTCACAAACTGAAGTGTTGGACTTCTCCTGTGTGAGAGATATATAGCCTGTGTTCGTCCAGCGTGTGTGTGCGGCATTGGACGTGCGCACGTGGCTGCGCACGAGCACCAAAGCATGCTCTCATACGCGTGGCAGCCCTGAGTTGGACATTCCCCTCACTGGCTATAACAATGATGGATGCGGAGGGCAGCAGCAGCAGATTGCTTCCCAAGACAAGAAGGCAGAGCAGCTGAATATAAACACTGATTTTTCATCCTCGCCTCCTTTTCTCTCTGTCTTCTTCCAGTTTTCACCGCTCCCTCGTGGCCGCCCCCTCCCACGCTGCCCACACACACACGCACACACACTTTTTTACCCCTCACCACTCCATCCAACATTGTTTTTTTTCTCAACCCCTGAAGTCGTTCAAACGACGACCTGTGAATTAGACTGATCCTCAGAGGTTTAATGTGATATCACCAAATCAATACCTTCCACGCTCCGAGATCCCCCCCCCCACAAAAGGAGGCTTCTTATTGTCATGGAAACGTATAACATCCTCCTTTTTTTTCAACATTGAGATATATAAACAGATTTTTGGTTGTATTGAAAAGACATTATCGTCTCTCAACCCTCACTCATTCATCTATTGAATAATCTAAAAAAAATAACCTGTTCATGATTTACCTCCAGATGGTGAGACAGAGCACATTTTCACATTTTCAGCGTTTGCCAGGCAACAGCAGTAAAACACAACATGTAGCATGCATGACCAATAGATTTAGTAATTCATTTTTATGAGCATATTAGGGGAAAAATACATATAAAAAAAAAATAATAATAATAAAATAAAACAAAGTAATCAATCAATTAATCAATCAACAAATAAATAAATACACACAATATCCACAGAATTATATAATTTATATTATTATTTAAAATAGTATGCATAAAATAACTTGTGGCACAGTCGTGCGGTGGTTAGCGTTTCGGCCTCACTGACCCTGATTCAATTCCAACAAGTGGACTTTTCTGTGTGGAGTTTGCATGTTCTCTCCGTGTCTGCGTGGGATTCTTCCAGGTTCTCCAGTTTTCTCCCACATTCCAAAAACATACAGCAGGTTCATTGGGAAAATATTGGGAAAATGGCCCCGAATGATTAAATGAATGTTGTCTTCATTTACTCACAGATTGACCTGTCCAGGATGAACCCCGTCTCTCCAATGATGACGGCTGGGATAGGCTCCAGCTGCAACCCTGAGTGCAGAAGAAGCAGAAGAAGATGGATGGATAGATGGAAAATAAATAAAACTAATATACTTACATGGAAAAAATAAAATAAAATTGTATGAAATCATATAATTAAAAAAATGCTTTGATAGCTCCACTTACAGAAAAAGAAAAGTCCAAGCACATATCATGTATATAATACAGAACTGGAAAAAGAGTGGGAATGGTTATTTTCCATATCGTCAGACTTGATTCCCAACTAAAGTATTACCACCGACGAGGTTAAACTGCACCTTTTTCCGAGAGTCTGAAAAGAGTCTGGTCTATTATGCGCTGGGAGCCGATCGGCAATCATTTGTTCAACTGAGGATTCACCTTTGACACAGAGAAACATTTATGAGCGTCTGGAAGTATCAGTGAGAGTAAGTGGTGTGTGACAAAACTCCAAGCTTTTAACACGCTACCAAGCCTACTTCATCTTATCTTATATGTCTTTTTTTTACAAATATAAATATGATATATGTATACAAAAAAATATACACCTGTAAACCCCTGTGATAATGTAGAAAATGAGTTACTGTATGAATGAAAATCTAAATTATATATGTATATATGTGTGTGTGTATAAATATTTGTATAGACATGTGTATATTAACAGAAACATTGCATCCTCAGAAGGCACGAGCCAGTGGCTCCCTCAGCCGTTCCCAAGCCCGGGTAAATGCAGAAGGTTGTGTCAGAAAGGGCATCCGGCGTAAATCTTGTGCCAAAACCAAATATGCAAATCAAACCTAAGAATCTGATACCGCATTGGTTGAGTCCAATCCGGTTGAGATTGGTTAACAGTGACCGCCCATAAACTACATGGTACCAGTGGAAATTTGACTAATCTAGGTCAAAGAAGGAGAGGATGAATGTGTGTTCGAAAGCAGAGGGAGAAGTGGGAAGGCAAGAGTCTGGGACTGAGAGTAGGAATTTGAACATTAGGACTGTATCAGGAAAAGGTAGAGTTGGTCAACATGATGCAGAGAAGGAAGGTAGGTATACTGTATGTCCAGGAGACCAGGTGGAAAGGTAGTAAGGCTAGGAGCTTAGGAGCAGGCTTTAAGTTGTACTATCATGGTACTGACAAGAAGAAAAATGGAGTAGGAGTTATCGTGAGGGAGGAGTTTGTGAGGAATGTTCTCCAGGTGAAAAGATTGGCAGATTGAGTCTGAAAGTGGAAACGCAGAGGGACAGATGGTGGCAGATTTTGCAAAAAGGACGGAAATGGCTTTATTGAATGCTTTTTTCCAGAAAAGACAGGAACATAAGGTAACTTATTAGAGCTGAGGGAGGAGCACACAGGTAGACTACATGACGAGGTAACCTGAAAGAGATCAGTGACCACAAAGCAGAGGTAGGTTAGAGTGTAACCACCATAGGATGATGGTTTGTAGGATTACTCTGGAGACAAGGAAGACCAAGAGGACAAAATCAGAGCAGGGGAACCTGAAAAGGTAGGAGTGTTGGATGGTTTTTCAAGGATGAGTTGAGGAAGGCTCTGAGTGGTCAGGCAGAGCGTCAGGATGATTGGACAACTACAGCTGATGTAATCAGGGAGACAGGTAGGAGAGTACTTGGTGTGAGTGGGACCCTGCGGGGACTGAAGAGAACAGGAGTACAGGGAGATACAATGTAAGGTAAAGATAGAAGTAGCAAAAGTAAAATAAAGGGAGTACAATGACTCGTATGTTCGTTTGGACAGTAAGGAGGGAGATAATGATATATACAGGCTGGCAAAACAGAGAGAAGGAGATGGAAAGGACGTACAAGAGGTTGGGTGATGAAGGAAAGAGTGGGGAATATATTGACAGTTGCTAGACAAGTAATGGAAAGATGGAAAGAGTACTTTTAGGAGCTGATGAATGAGGAAAATGAAAGGCACGTGGACGTGAGAAGACGTGGCTATTGTACACCACAAAGAGAATGAAGAGTGGAAAAGTGGAAAAGCAGTGGGTCCTGATGATATACCTGTGGAGGTGTAGAAGTGTCCAGGAGAGGTTCAAGCAGGTTGGATTGGTTGGAAAAAAGGGCCAGGGGTACTATGGGATAGAAGACCATCAGCCAGAATGTCACGATCTCCTCTCGGCTGCCGAGAGGAGACACAGCTGGGTCAAATTAAGAATCGGCGCCTGCCGCAGCAGCGGCCAGCTGCCGCTAATCAAGATCCCTATAAAGGGCAGCGGCACGCTCTGCCTGGTGCCGGGGGATTGTGGATCCCCACGGCCCCTGTCATGACCGGACCTAGCCGTGGTGCCTGGACTTCCTCTTTGCCCAACAACCCCCGTTACGACCGGACCCAGCCGGCCGGTGTAACATCGGACCCTGACCCTGCGAGACCCCCTTGTGGACCACTGGACCCCGACCCTGCGAGAACCCCGTTACGACCGGACCCAGCCGGCCAGTGTAACATCGGACCCCGACCTTGCGAAGACCCCGCATCCCATGGTTAAAAATAAAACATCCGAACATATTCTAGCCTTGGTGTGGTTCCCTACTCGAGTCCGCCTCCCGACCCGTGACACAGAATGAACAGAAGGGTGTACAAGACAGTGGTGAGACCAGCAACGGTGTCTGGCATAGAAACAGTTACAATGACGAAAAGACAGGAGGCAGAGCTCGAGGTTGCAGAGATGAAGATGCTAAGGTGACCAGGATGGATAGAATCCGGAATGAGTCTATCAGAGGAACAGTACATTTTGGATTTTAAGTCAAAAAAGTCAGACTGAGATGGTTTGGTCATGTACAGAGGAGGGATACGGAACATGTTGGTCGGCAGATGCTGGAATTGGGGGATTAGAGGAGGACCAAAGAGAAGATTCATGGATGTAGTGCAAGAGGATATAAAGTTAGCGGGTGTCAGAGAGGAGGATACAGAGAATAGGGTTAGATGGAGATGGTTGATTCGGCATGGCAACCTCTGAAGGGAAAAAATATTAACAGAAACATAAATATATATGTAAATACATCCATCCATCTTCTACCACTTATCCTGCACTCAGGGTTGTGGGGCATGCTGGAGCCTATCCCAGCTGTCATCGGGAAAGAGGCGGGTTCATACGGGACCGGTTGCCAGTTAATTGAAGGGCCAAATACAAAGACAGACAACATTGAATCGGTCACTCAGTCGGGCATTTTTCCAAGTAACCTACTGCATGTTTTTGGACTGGAGGAAACCCACACAGGGAGGACATGTATATCTATGTATATAAATATAGATATATATATATTAAAATAAAGGAAACACTGCACTTAAACAACACAATGTAATTCCAAGTGAATCGCGCGTGTGTGAAATCAAACTGTCCATTTAGGAAGCAACACTGAAAAATTTTGACATGTTTTAACAACACTACATCGACGTTGGACCAGCCTGTCAAGCGTTTTTCCACTTTAATTTTGAGTGTGACTCCAAATCCAGACCTGCAAGTGTTGAAACATTTGATTTCCACTGATCATTTTTGTGTGATTTTGTTGCCAGCACATTCAACCATGAAAAATACATAGTTATTTCATAAGAATATTTCATTAATTCATTTCTAGGATGTCTTACTTTAGTGTTCCCTTCATTTTTTTGAGCAATGTATATATATATATATATGTATATTTATTAATGAATTCATGAATTAATTACCTAACGAATAAATGATTCAGGATTACTAAATGAATATATATATTACATAAATACACAAAAATAATTATTGAAATAAATGAAATAGATAAAAATTTAAATAAAAAAATATTGTACAAAAAACAAAAAGTGGCTCTAAAAAAGGTGAGTTCAACTGAGAAAAGAAGCTGATTTTACTCGGCTTGGGGAAAAAGAAAAAAAAAAAAACTACAAATTTTCGATCTGCGGGGCTATGGAGAGCCAGGTGATTGGCCCCAGTCACAGATCAGCAACTCTGATGGCGGCGGCGCACCAAAAGGGCCTCAGAACAAAAACGCTGCCCGGCGGGTCAAATGGTGGATGTATGCTGACGGCCCCGGAGACCTGGAGCCAAAGGGGTTGGATGAACACCAGCAGGACAGATGAAAAAGAATAAGAAATGGATGAGTAATTCTATGTGTGGGAAATCAGAAGGAGAGGAAGAGAAGGAAGGAAAATATATGGCCATGGGAAATGAAAAAAAAAGGAAAATGATGGCAGAAGGGAAAACATGAGAGTCATCTGAAACAGAGGATAATAAATGGCATTGTAAAAAAAAAGGACAGGTGAAAGAGAGGGAAAAATGTAAGGGGAAGAAAAGAGGGGAAAAAAGACACGCAGAAGAAATGAAATTATGAAGACAAACCGGAAAATGTGACCTTCAAAATCGGGGGGGAAATACAGAGAGAAAAAAAGGGGAGAATAGAGGGATGAAAAGAAAGGCATGCAGAGAGGAGTAGATAAGAAGGGAAAATAAGGGGAAGATGATCCTGCGCCGGAGCCAGGAAAAAAAGAGGAGGATGAAAGACACAAGGGGGAGAAAGGAGGAGAGGAGGAGGGGATGAGGGCAAAAAAACGAGTGGGGTGGAAATAAGGGAAGGGAGGAAAAAGACCAAATAGCTGAAACGGGAAATAAAGGATAAGGTGAGGGGGAAGGGTGACGTGAAGGTGCTAATGAGGAACAGAGGGAGAGAAAAGGTAAGAGGGAAAGAGACGTGAAAAGGGGAGTCTCTCCGTTTTCAGAGATTCAGGAGTTGTTTTTGATCGGTGTTGCCTCACTAGATAAGTAAGCGGCAGTGATTGACCTCGGGTTTCGCACCGGTGCTGATCCATAGCTTTGAAACCCCCATCCAACCCATCGCCCTGCCTTGACCCATGAATCCGCAAGTTGGTGGAACTTGTAAAAAAAAAAAAAGAATCAAAAAGTTTAAGTCATTTTGAAACACCATTTTTTTTTTAAAATTAAAAATGCATAAGAAGGAGTCTGGTTTTATTTCTTTTTAAACATCAAAAAAAATCCACAGAGACTCTCCCCTCTCCTGGCAAGAGAAGCCTTTCCTTAGGAAGTGAAACATTGACTGCCGTACCAGGATGAAAAATCATTTTAAAGAAGAAAAATAAACAACAATTGATATTTACCCAGTGGTTAGATGATTTCTGCGCTTTTGTATTTATTCTTTTAAAATCTAATTAAATTTTGCATAATAATAATAATAATTAGCTGTCATTGAGTGAGTGGCAGTGTACACACTGGTGGCCATGTATACAGACAAACAAACATTCACTCGCTCACTCATTCAGGGCAATTTTCCCAATTTTTCCCAAGTAACGTGTTGCATGTTTTTGAACTTCTCGAGGACGTTGGAGAACCCAGAGGAAAAACCAAGGAGACATGGGGAAAACATGCAAACTCCACTCAGAGAGGTCCCCTTGTTGGAACTGAATCAGGGTCCAGCGCTATTGATATTATTGTTATTATCATTATTATTATTATTATTATTACTATTATTATTATTATTATTATTATTATTATTATTATTATTATAGAAATAGCAGTACTATTGAGTAACTTATTAAGTATTAATTCACCCTCTCATTCACAAGGCATAAAGACATACAACCATTCACTCCTTCATACAAAGATAGCCCAGGCTATATAGGTTCCCTGATGAACTTTTAGCTTTTTGGATGGTGATATTATACATTCAGATATTATCATTATAATCCATTACAGTAATTCTTATCATTCTTATCGTTATAACAATTATTATCATTATAATTATTAGTTCATTCATTCAATAAGGGTTCCCCAGGGTTCCAGGCTCGCACTTTGAAAACACCCGGGCTCTTATCAGAGCTGGATGTGTTGGCGGAGCACCTCAGGGTTCCAGTCAAAGGTGTGAAGATTCAGCACGTTCAGGAATTTTGAAGGACGAAATAATCTGGGCCGTGTTCCAGATAAAGTACATAGGCCAAGATTGTCTAAATACGACCAGTTCCTCTTTGGCAGAGAGAAAATAGAGGGTAAATGTGTATTTATTTCTTGAAGTGAGTCCATTAAAATGTAACTAGAAGGACAGGACAATACGTCCTGTATTATCTCAGGACGGAGGCAATAAAACTCCGCAGCCGGAGGGGAGAAAAGCAACACCATTGTTGCCGAGCGGCTTCTCAAATGAGCGAGCTTTCGATTGCAAATCTATACGGAGTGTGTAATCATAATATATGGCCATGTGAATGAGTGTGTAATCTGGCTTCCGCAGAGGAAATGCTGCAAAAAAGGGCCGCAGAGCTCATGGCTTAATTAT
Organism: Fistularia commersonii; assembly: GCF_037954325.1. Lineage (NCBI taxonomy): Eukaryota > Metazoa > Chordata > Actinopteri > Syngnathiformes > Fistulariidae > Fistularia > Fistularia commersonii. Next base: position 2,710,438 of record NC_141314.1, read on the forward strand.
GGTTCCTTCAGTCGGGATGAAGGGGAATAATTGGTTTTGGGAACGCTCGGGTTGAAAGCAGAGGCAAGGGTTTACCCAAGGTAACGCCATCTCGAACTATAAAATTAACGTATTGCTGAAATATATAAATAAAGGCATTGATGATTATTATTATTGTTAATATTATTCCAAGTAAAAGCATTATCATTAAAATAATAATAATAATAATATAATTATCATTATAACATAATAATGTTATAGTATAAAATATTATTGATAATAATAATAATAATAAGTAGGTGAAAATGTTTCCCTCTGTTGCCTTATTGCTTCTTAAAATAATGAATAATACCATTTGAAACTCATCCTGTATACTTCACATGCCTGATTTTTATGAACTGTTGGCATGTCTTGTTTTGTTTTTCAAAAACAGAGACAAGATAGAGTGGAAGATCATCTGATTTTTCCAAACACTGGGGAAAAAAAAGTGCAGACAAATCGTGTATATCAGGGATCAGTTAATGTTTTTGATGTTCACGACGTAAATGTTGATGTTAAATGAGGCCTTAAAAGTTGGTGCAAACTTCCAGTGGTTCAAACTTTCGTTGATGACTTACAAGTCCGTGTAAAAGCAATGTTGGAACAGAACAACTCCTCGAAACATAACTCAGGCAATATTTCAGTGCTGGAAGCCTCACATTGCATCACGATGCCAAAAAGAGATATTAAGAAATGAAGGCAGGCCGGTAGCAGCCCCAGAGCAGAGAACGGTACTTTGGAGTTGATGTTAAAAAGGGGGCAGTTTCTCCTGCTGGAGAAAATGTTGGCAGTAGTCATGCAGACCTGGAGCCTGCATTCATTCTGAAAAAAGGCTCATGAGCATCAATCAATCAATCAATCAATCAATCAATCAATCAATCAATCAATCAATCAATCAATCAATCAATAAGATTAGATAAATAAAATTAAATAAAATTAAATCAACCAGAAGCAATTTCTTCTCGTTAGGCATTTAGCAAACTAAGGAAAGCATTTGAATTGGGTTTTAGATCTATTTTTCCTTAAATTGTATGTATTTATGGATTCAATGTGTTAAATAAAATGATTAAACATATAAGATCAACAAATCAATGAATAAGTATATAAATAAGTAAACAAAATAAAATAATAAAAATAAAATGAAATAAAATTACATGGAATTGATAAATAACCAGAAGCAATTTGTTCTTATTAGGCATCTTACAAACTGTGGGGATCACGTTACAAGGTATTATTTTCAACTTTCATTAAATTGTATGCATTAATGCATGTATGTACGTTTGTATGATCATATGAACTATAATTGTTGTTTATGTATTAATGTATTCATGCATATTGCATCCATTCAAGCAGTCCTTTTGTCTTATTTTATTTTTTTATTGATCATTTTATACCATAAGGTGCCATTAGAAATAAACCAGGAAAGCAGTCAAATCTCCACCTTAATAAAATGACAGCAGGAGAGTTGGTATTTGGCCTATTGGCCCGTTGAAGTAAAAAAAAAAAAAAAAAAGCAGGTTCTCTGTTTAATGAATGCCAGCGTTGATCATTCACGCTTTCCATTTTTCTCATCTAATATCAGTAACCGGTGGGTATGTTACCTGGCAACCGTATGAACCGGCGAGTCTGTGTTTAATTTCAATATCTAAATCCATCTAGTCCACTGATATTAGTTTCCATGAGCTTTGCCAAAGCCCCCACAGGAGCCGCTTTAAATCAAAAAGACTTGGAATCCTACTTCCATTTTATCCATAAACCTTTGGTAAACTCAGAAATGTTTTACGTCCGGCGAACTGTTTCCGACCAACATGACGTCAGACTAAGTGCCACCTAAATAATAAACCGACAGGCTTTTTACTGCATCCGTTATTGAGTCGTTCAGCTGTAGAGCGTTCTCAGGACGGCATATTAAAAAAACATGCGTGTGATATTTAGAGGGATCACAAAGGAGACAGACTCAGAAATAAAATAAACAAATAAAAAATCAGGGGTAAATGACAATATTTTTGGAAGACAGACAAGAAACCCAGCTCCAGGCAAAGCTGAGGTCAAGGGTGCTGAATGAAGTTCTGACATTGACAAAGGGAACGGCGACGGTCGATCTTTTGGGCCCCGGGTCCCAAAACAAGACGCAGAGGTTTCCAAAGGTCTGCCTCGGTGGGGTTCTTGTGCATTAAACAGCCGTAGGAAATAACTTTCAATGGAGACGTATTGGCAGTTTCTTCATTATTTGTATATATGTATAAACCCAACTCACTCACTCATACGGGGCAATTTTCCGAATTTTCCTGTTGCATGTTTTATAACACATGTTAATACACGTGAACAAAAAAAATAAATATGTGTGTAATAACCCATAACAACATGAAATTCAATAACTAAATAAATACAACTAAAAATAAAAATGAGAGTTCAAAATAGAAAATAAATTAAAAACAAAAATATAAATATAGTATATGTTGGCTACATTCAGGACAATACATGAACACATCCACATCCACAATAAATGCATAAATAAATAATACACGTACATACAGACATCAAGTTTCAAGCTAGCTGCCAGCATGGCAGAGCTGCCCTGCATTGGTTTGTGAGTTTGTGTGTTCATGGTAGAATTTGAGCCGGTGTAATCCTCTTTGGAACAACAAGATAATTAACGGGACCTTTTACCATCCAATACTGTCACCAGAGTTACAACCTGATCATTTGTTGTGTTGGAAATTGATGTGTGTCAAAGTGGCTAAGCGACAAAATAATAAAAATCAGACTGAAGCACCTTTTGAATATTTTATCAAAAATAAAGCACCAGAAACTGTGGGGTGTAAAGACAAGTGAATCAGTATCTCATGTGTCATATGTAATGTAAAGATGAGTTAGGAATGCGATTCAGCGTTGAAGCGGCATTGGATGATAAACAGATACAGATATTTATATCCCCATGAGGGGAACACTTTCAATTGGTACGTATTATCTCAACAAAGCTCCTGAAGAGAAACTTACTGAAATACGGCTGACAGGGCGGGTGTCGGGGGGGCAAGAGTCCAAAAATCACCCACATGGGATTCAGGAGATTTCTGTGGTTTATTGCATCGTTCATCAAAAATAGTATCTATTTCCTGCCGTTAGTTTCCCAGTTGAATGTTGAATGTTGAATAAGTGATGCATGCAGCAAAATGACACCCAGCTAAACCAAAGAGGTTTTTTTTTCTAATAAAAAAAAATGTTGTAGAAAAAATATATAATTTTGCAAAAAGAAAAATGTATTAGAATAATATTGATATTTGTTTTCTAACTGTCAAACTTTTAATTTAATCATATATACAGATAATATGAATGAATCATCCATTGTGGTGGAGAGAAGCTTTGACATCAAGTATAAATGGTCGCAACTGTAAATACAGTATAAATATATTGCAGCTTTATGCCACACTCTTAACCTTTATTTTATTGATACTTCCTACACTCTAAAACAAAGAGTAACACTACGAGTTGTAGCATGCTATGCGCAAGAGATGCAGAGAATGATGCTTCGGTTGCTGAGCCAATTAGAGGCCAGGATACAGAACAGTGTGCTCTGGTTGGTCGCCATCCTTGAAAATGCTTATTTTACCATAAAAAAATCATTTTCATTTTCGGACTATTGGGCGCAGCTAAATAGAAACTGCACCCACTAAATTTGAAAATAAAAAAAAAGTACATATGTAGGCCGCACTTGTAAATATATTTGCAAATTCACTAAGAAATATTTTTTTCAACTTTTAATGTAATATGTGCCGTAGAGGCTTTTTCCTGAATACGTCTGGTTAAAAAGACAAAAAAAAAGTTACCAACCAGGAAAAGTAATTGATCGCTATCTTCATCTTTATCCTGTGCAGTAAACCGCAAACGTCATCACCTTCAGTGTTGGAATTTAACAGCCTAAGAGTCACTTCTTCACACTGTCCCCTAGTCTCTCTTTTGTTGTCCCTTCCAATATGACTTGATTTCTGCAGTGTCTAAGTGTAATTTAATTGGTCCAATGTGGCGAGGCAAAATATTTTGTTGTAATGAATCTCTTTAGCCCAGAAAAATCCATGAATCAGTGGTGTCATTGTTTAAGCCACAGTGTTGAAAGCGTGTGGAAAAAAGTAGTGGCCAATAGCCCAGAAATTACGGTAATTGGAGTATCCATCCATCCATCCATCCATCCATCCATCCATCCATCTTCTCCCGTTTATTCGGAGACGGGTTGGGGGGCATCAGCCGGAGCGGTGAGGCCCAGACCTTTCCCCCGCCACATGGTCCAGCTCCTCTGTGGGGACCCTGAGGCATTTCCAGGCCAGCCTGGAGACATAATCTCACCAGCGTGACTCGGGTCAAAGAACTGTGGCCTAAGGTGTGTTGGTGCCAAGTGCACATATGCACGCATTCATGCCTGATTATGGCGTTCGTTATGGACAATCCTTGACAAGCACAGACGTCCAATAACGAAACACTGCTAAGGTTCAGATCACAGGGCCATTCCTCCCGGTTACGCCCTTCCAAGTTGCACTGCCATTGCTCACGTGTACGTTGAAGTCTCCAGTAGAACGTAGGAGCGCTCTCTAGCAATCCCCCTATGGACCCCAAGAAGGGTTGGTAAACTGAACGGTTGTGGGGTGCATTGACACAAACAACAGTCAGAACCCGACCCCCCACCTGAAGGCGGAGGGAGGCTACCCTCTTGTCCACTTGTACCCTCTTGCAGATTGACTATATATATATACATACATTTGAACCCCAACGTGTAGGCACCAAGACATGGGGCAATCAACATGCCCACATCTCTCACTGGGGGGAACTCCAGAATAAAAAAAAGGGTCCAGCCAATCTCGAGAGGCCTGGCCTTCCAGAACCAACACTGTGCATTGAGGTGAGTCCGACTATATGTGGTCGGAATCTCTGACCCTCGCACGCCAGCTCGGGCTCCTTCCCCGCCAGAGAGGTGACATTCCATGTCCCTAGTGCCAGCTCCTGCAGCTGAAGATCGGACCACGAGAATCTCCCGCTTCAGCTATCACCCGGCTCACACTGCACCCGACCCCCTTGGCGCTTCCTGTGGGTGGTGAGCCCAGGGGAAAAGGAGCCCATGTTGCTCCTTCGGGCCGTGTCAGCCAAGCCCAAAGGGTGAAAACCCGGCCACCAGGTACTCACCACTGAGCCCTGTCCCTGGGCCTGGCTTCAGGGGGTTGCCCTGGGGACCCGCCTCCGGGCAAGGGAAAACTGCGTCCAATGATTGCCTTCTTCATGGGAGGTCTTCTGAGCCACACTTTGTCTGGTCCCTCACCTGGGACCTGTTTGCCTCGGGTGACCCTTCCAGGGGCATAAAGCCCCCGACAATATAGCTGCCAGGATCACCGGGATATGCAAACCCCTCCAGCACGGTAAGGTGGTAGCTCACTGAGATTTTGTACCGCAAACACCTGTGATATAGCTAAAAATTCTGCAATAAAAAAATAGATAAATACATATGTATGTACAGTATTAACATATTTAGTCTAAATTTGCTGCCAACACCAGGAAGAATATGCAAATGCTGGTGGTGTTAAGAAGAAGTTAAGAATTATAGTTGATCTGAAGAAGGAAAAATTGCCAAAGAACAGTGGTGTTGCTGTTATAGATCTTACCAAGCATGTCTAAGTCAGTCATCTGTACAATCCTGAAGAACAAAGATGCACTAAAGACGGCTGATGTGGCAAAAGGGACGGCCACATCAATGAAGAAAAGGTCTCAAGTCTTAGAAGTAGAAAAGCTATTGTTTGGATGAATTAGAGACAGTTAGCTGGAGATAGCGTTTGTGTTAGCAAGGAGGTCTCATAGGTGAAAAGGAAGCATCAAGAAACCAGCAAGTGCTGGTAAGAAGAGAAAGATCAACAGGAACACAGTAATAATTAAGATTATCTTTAATTCCTTTCTGTATTTTTGACACAAATAAACCCATAAAAAAGTTTGGATTTGGTTGGCCAAACTTGTAAGGTCCGTGGGTTCTACTGTGTGCTCCTATAAAAACTTTAAAACATGACATGTTTCAACACAATTTAGAAGAAGATTCGAAAAGAAGGAGATTAAACGAAGGTTTTCATAAAAATATATAAATAAACAAAATGAAAATTAAATGTGTGTTTTGTTGGAGCCTTCTGGCAAAATAATTTCCTTGGGATTAATAAAGTTCTATTCTATTCTATTCTTAATCACGTTGCACCGCCATCAGCCTGCTCTTCAGACACTTAAGCTTCCCTAGCTGTGCTGTCTCAGAAAAACAAAAAACAAAACAAAACAAAAAGCGCAGAACAGAACTGAAGATCAGCAGGAAAAAAATATACCTGGAGGTCACGTGTCATCATCTCAGCAGCCTCCTTCCCAAGCTCTGACACGGACAATAAAACCCACGCGTCAAGGTGCGAGACGACAGCGCCATGTCTTAACTCCCGCGTCTGTCAGGGAGGAAACGAACGCTTAAGGAGGTCAGAGAAGATAGACAGATGAGATACGGATGAGCGCCGGGGGATGATGGATGGATGGTGAGAGAAGTTGTCGCCCGTGACAGGACACAGACAAGGGGGAGACAAATGGAATAACACGGACAGCGGGGATACGTGTTATTCAGGAGGATCATGTTCCACGAGTCGGATTTATTATGACTCTTTGCGCTTTTATGAGGAAAAATGTGAAATAATATTGCAAACACCAATCATATTTTTATAAGTGATAAAATGTGATTTTCCACCGATAATAATATTGATGGTATCACTGAATATTAGAAGCAAGATGGTAATCACGATCCATAATTGATTTATTTACTCAAATATTTGCGTAGTTATGTTTCATTTTTGTTTCATTTATTTGTGTCTATTTTACATGATTTTAGATCATATAATGAGTTCTTCTTCTTTCGGCTTTTCCCTTCAGGGGTCGCCTCAGTGAATCAACTTTCTCCATCTAACCCTATTCCCCGTATCCTCCTCTCTCACACCAACTACCGTCATATCCTCTCTCACTACATCCATAAATCTACTCTTTGGTTTTCCTCAAGACCTCTTGCCTGGCAGCTCCGATTCCAGCATCTGTCTACCAATATATTCTCTATTCCTCCTCTGTATATGACCGAACCAGCTAAGTCTGGCTTGTCTGACCTTCTCTCCAAAACATCTAACATGTGCTGCTCCTCTGATAGACTCATTCCTGATCCTATCCGTCCTGGTCACTCCCAAAGAGAACCTCAACATCTTCATCTCTGCAACCTCTAGTTCTGCCTCCTGTCTTTTCGTCATTGTAACAGTTTCTAGTCCATACAGCATCGCGGGTCTCACCACTGTCTTGTACACCTTTCCTTTTATTCTGGCCGATAGTCTTCTATCACATAGTACCCCTGACACTTTTCTCCACCCATTCCAACCTACTTGGACCCGTCTCTTCACCTCTTTTCCACACTCTCCGTTGCTCTGGACTGTTGACTCCAAGTGCCTGAAATCCTCCAGCTTCTTGATGAACTTTCATTCCTCTCCTTTCCAGAGCCTTTCCAGAGCATACCTCCACCTCTCTAGATTTTCCTCTACCTGTTTTTCTGCTCTCACAATGTCATCTACAAACATCATGGTCTATGGGGATTCCTGTCTAACCTCATCTGTCAGCCTGTCCATCACCACTGCAGACAAGAAGGGCCACATAGATGAACTTTTCTGTTACCCCTACAGCACACCGTACCACTGTCTCACAGCGAGCATACATGTCCTGCACCAGTTTAACATACTTCTCTGCCACTCCAGACTTCCTCATACAATACCAGAGCTCCTCTCATGGCACCCTGTCATATGCTTTTTTCAAGGTCTACAAAAACACAAAGCAGCTCCTTCTGGCCTTCTCTGTATTTCTCTATTAGCATTCTCAACACAAATACTACATCTGTAGTATTCTTTCTAGGCATGAAGCCATACTGTTGTTCGCAAATTCTGACTTCTGCTCTCAGTCTAGTTTCCACTACTCTTTCCCATAACTTCATTGTATGGCTCATCAACTTAATCCCTCTATAGTTCCCACAATTCTGCACATCCCCTTTATTCTTAAAAATGGGCACCATCACACTTTGTCTCCATTTTTCAGGAATCTTCTCACTCTCTAAGATCCTGTTGAATAATCTAGTCAGAACATCTACCGCTGCCTCTCCTAGACACTTCCACACCTCCACGGGTATATCATCAGGACCAACTGCTGATGAATATGGAAATATAATTGAATATAATTAAATATAATTTTAGATAATATAAATTACAATTTTTTTTTTTTTTTTTTTAATTTGTTTCATTTTTAGTTTTACATTTTATGGTGATGTAATTTATTAATGTATATTTATTTTGTTGATTTATTTTTTTTTAGTTTTTGTTTAATTGTTATACACATATATATACTATATATATAAATATACAAATGTGCCTGTTTGTGTATGTGTATGTGTATGTGTATGTGTATGTGTATGTGTATGTGTATGTGTATATGTATGTGTATGTGTATGTGTATGTGTATGTATGAATGTATGTATGTGTTTGTATATATACATCTTTTCAAACTATTCATCACCCCAGTTTTTTATCTATTTTTTTTTTATTTTTAGGGAAACAGGCCGGCCCCTTTCAAGCTGAAGGAGGCTGTGCCTGTCAGTCACAGGGCCTATGGAGACATGCAACCATTCATTTATTCATTAATTCCGTCACACAACTTTTATACAGACATACAAATTTCACATCAACTAAATTAATTTTTTATTTATTTATTAAGTTATGCAATTGGGTAGTTACTAATTTATTTATTTGTTAATATATATTTTTCATTTTTCTTCATGTTGTTCTTTTGTATCTTGATTTTTTGAAGCTACTCAAAACCTTATTTCTTAATTTTCTTCCTTATTTAACAGGAAAACCCCTTCAAATTTAAATTCAAAAGGCCACGGTCAAACACAGGGGCACCTATAGAGACATGCAACCAATCATTCATTCACAAAACATATAAAGGGACAAGTGAGTATTCATTCTCTCATTCTCACATATACTAAATGTTTTCAAAAATATTTACTCATTAATTTATTTCTACGCATAATTTTTCCACTTTTTCATTATTTTTTAAATCTTTTACTGGAATTATTAAAGCTAGTCAAAAACATTTTTTGTCTCTTCTTTATTTAACCGAACAAGCGGATAATTTTCATCTAACAGCAATCAACTTTTAACTCAGAGATGAAATTTGAAAGGATGAGAGCAAAGTTAAAAATTGGACACAGAGACAAAATCATAAATTCAGTTGTCATTAAAAATGCAGTTGAAGTGATTAAAGAATTAAAGAATTAAGGTGTGTGTGCGTGCGTGTGTGTGTGTGTGTGAGGGGGGGGTTGAGGGCTTAATTCCCTACTCATTTCACCTGCATGCCAGAGCAGGAACAATGAAGAGGTTTACATTTAGTTGCATAAATATAGCCTGACAAAAATAAAAGGAAAAAGGAATCAACAGTTCGCACTATTGTTTTTCTTTTAAGTTACATGTTGAAGCTAGCCCTTAAGCTCCAGCTTCCAGAAAGCCGTGTGGAGAAAATTGATTAATTCCTTGTATTAGAGCCATAAAGGTCAAATTGGGACGCAGGGGAGAGAGAGAGAGAGAGAGAGAGAGAGAGAGAGCGAGAGATGCTGACATGAATTGCAGATTGACTATATATATATATATATATATATATATATATATATATATATGAATGTCTGTTTAAGTAATTGTTTTCGATTTCATTTCAACCATTGTTTTTTTTAACTTTAATTCAATTTAAATCGATTTTTGATCAAACCTGGATGGGGTTATCCTTTAGAAGGGTGGATGTCTTGTTGAGTGTTGGATTCATAAGAAAACCAATGTGAAGCATTTACTCGCCATTTTCGTCCGATCTTTCCGACATTTCCTTGAAGCCTGCCGGATCTGGAGGCGTTGGGGATGTTATGAGATTTTGAGACGCGGCGTGATATTTAGGTGTTTTTATTTTCTGGCTTCTAATATTTTTGCCAGACGATCGCATGTGGTCGATGTTAGCGGCTGATATTTTTGATGCGGCTCGGGAACAACGGAGGTGGAGATTCGGTTCTCATCTGTTCTTGAGTTGTAATCATCCTTATTGAAAGGGAAACTTGGCAGCCGGCTGAATGACGGATGGTAAGACGCTGGCTTTTATTAGCTTTGCTATTGATCAAGCTTACGATAAGATAACGCAGGCATGGGAAAATGGAATATAATACATCCCACTGCATTCTGGGGTCATTTCCACAGTCACATTGCAGCAACCGCAGCAGAGCTGGCTGGCTGTTCAACAAAGCAGGAGTCAGATTCTTATCGTCTTTCTCTCGGGCAAAATGGATGTAAAGAGAAATAAATAAAATAAAATAAAATAAAATAAAATAAAATAAAATAAAATAAAATAAAATAAAATAAAATAATAAATAAATGCATACAGAAACGTGCAAATATATAAATAAAGAATTATTATTTAGAAAAAAAATATATCATCCAAACATGAGATGAGTATCAATTGTTTTCTTCTTTGAAACCCATCTGTGTCTATATCAGGCCGTGTCTGATGTTTCACATGGTGCTTTCTATAATATAGTCTAAAAATAAAATAAAGGAATATCAAATAAGAATTATATTAAGTTAAGGTTAAAGAAAATAATATTGAATCGAAATAATAAATGAAAGAATGCATACATTCAGAAATTTCGATTTACAGAAATCTAGATTTACAGAAATTAATGACTAATCCAAATAATCCAATATTTTTCTACATTAAAAAATGTATAATATACTATAATGTAGTTAATAATATTTATTATTAAATTAAAAATGATAAAATAAAATAAGTTTGAATTTCATAATTCATTAAATTATTACAAATATGTATTAATAAAGTAATACATAAATTATCTGGCCATTGGACTATTACTTATTGATTTCTTCTTTAAAACTTATTCAGACACAGCCCTGTCTGATGCTCCAACAACGGCCCTTGCATCGGAACCACCCAGGTTGTTATCAGGTCGGGAGACCTTGTGAGCTAATGGGTCATTTATGGCTAACATCAAATATTGATCATACGTATCGGGGGAAACCAATACTCCATTACCACGTTTTATGCGTCACTTAATATTGCATGATCAAATCACCTTTTATTTTCAATCAGTATCAATCAACTTCCTTTCCTGTCAGTCAAAAAAAAAAACGAGCATTAAGTCGTAATGCGTTTCCATTTTTTTTTTTTTTTCACCTTTTGTGCCCGCTAAGAAGATCATTATGGAGAATTGTCTGCATGCAAAAGGGGGTTGGTCAGAATTATAAAACTTGTAAGGATGTTTCACAAGTGTAAGGGGACAATAATTCTGAAAAACAAAAGTGTGATCTCTCAGATGAGTGACGGATGAGCTTATCCAAATGATGAATCCCATTGACCTTTCGAACATTCCCTAACATTTAAGCCAGGACGCAACTTTTTACAACAAGAATACGAAGCGGCGCAGAGATTTAATAGAGGAAACACATGAGGAGCAGTGGGAGTGATATATCTAGACAGATGACATGTGTGGGCTGTGATAATGTAACGAAAGAGGGATTTGCCACAATTAAGCCGAACTCTGCCTGTGGAATAAGGACAATACCGTGCAATGCCTTCGGTCAAGAGAAAGAAAGGGGGTGAAAAGAATACATGTACCCAGACGTCACTATTTATACAATTAAATATCGAAAAGTAGAGCACACTAATCAGTAACGGTAATCAACCGTCTTAGTGGAGATGTCCAAACAATGCTGCAATGCTGCAGAGGTAGCAGCACACAGGTAGACTACTTCTTGCACAGATGAGGTAATCTGAAAGAGATCAGTTACGGCGAAGTAGTGGTAGGTTCATCATAGATCAGCTATGAGCCCCTTCTTGATTGCAGTGGTGATGGACAGGCTGACAGATAAGGTTAGACAAGAATCTCCATGGACCATCATGTTTGCAGATGACAATGTGATCTGTAGAGAGAGCAGAAAACAGGTTAAAGAAAAGCTAGAGAGGTGGAGGTATGCTCTGGAAAGGAGAGGAATGAAAATTAGTCGCAGCAAGACAGCGTATATGTGTGTGAATGAGAGGAACTCAGGTTGAATGGTAAGGCTACAGGGAGTGGAGATCAGGAAGTTGGAGGATTTCAGGTATTTGGAGTCAAGAGTACAGAAAAATGTAGAGTGTGGAAAAGAGGTGGAGAAATGGGATCAAGCAGGTTGGAATAGGTGGAGAAAAGTGTCAGGGGTACCATGAGATGGAAGACTATCTGAGGAAAGGTGACAGTGGTGAGACCAGCGATGCTGTATGGCCTGGAAACAGTTACAATGACGAAAAGACAGGAAGCAGAGCTAGAGGACGCAGAGATGAAGATGTTGAGGTTCTCTTGGGGGTGACCAAGATGGATAGGATCAGGAGTGAGTCTGTCAGAGGAACAGGACATGTTAGATGTGAGTCCAGAAACAAAAAGCAAAAAAGAATGGGCGAAGATCATTCTTCTTTTTCTTCTTCTTCTTCTTCTTCTTCTTCTTCTTCTTCTTCTTCTTCTTCTTCTTCTTCTTCTTCTTCTTCTTCTTTTTCTTCTTCTTCTTCTGTGTCTCCTTCTTCTTCTTCTTCTTCTTCTTCTTCTTCTACTTTTAATTCTTCTTATTTTAATTCTTCTTATTATTATTATTATCAATAATATAACAATGATAGTAATAACAATAATAATAATCCATCCCATTTAGGACATAAATCAAATCATTAAAATATTTTTGTCTAAAAAAATATTTCTACTATTATCGAAGTTGCAGTTGATTTTTTTTAATATCTTTATTTGAAATATGTAAAATACATTTTTTGAAAATCTTGTGAATTATTTTTTTTCTTTCATTTTTTTTGTAATTTCTTAAAGCAAGTCAAATTTGATTTATTTATTTAAGGTATTAGACAGACCATCGCAAACTAATTTGGGACCAAATTAAACCCTGAGTTGATTTGAAATATCAGTAATGGAGTTACTGCCCAAGGGGAAATCATAAATTGAATAATCACTTTAATAAAATGTGAAAATTCAGCAACGAAACCTGAATGTTTCACATGCTCAAATATAAGGATTTGCCTGAAACACGATATTCAAACTTGACTCTCTCTTTGGTTTTAGGAATGTAATTTCTTGTCATGATTGCATCACTTGCTTGAAGACAAAATATAAACCACTGTCCATACTTGACGCAAATATTTGTCTTTGGTGTCCACGCATGGGTAATGCTCTTCCAAATGTTGAGGAAGGTGATCATTTACCGAACTGGCCAGATTATCCCACCGGATGAGAATCGGTGTCGGTTATACCGGAATCCTGATCACATATCAACCGCCAAAGTACAATAAAATATGCCGTGCCTACGAAGCAGGTGCTTGATTTCAGGAAAATGCGCGTGAAGAGACACTTGTTTGCCACTCATTACAGCATACTGTTGAAATTAGGTTAATGGGATTCTCACATATGTATGAGACCTTTCAATAAATTGAAAATGATGGAAATACACCAACATTAAGGGTCTTTTCATGGCGTTCATGATTGGTGAGAGGTAAAAATGCAATTATCATTGAATTATCTGAAAAAATCACTCAGATGAAGCTTTTATATGACACGCACATTGGAATTTAGATTATTTTATTTTTTATTTATTTTTTTCCTGGTGCCAGCGAACATCCCTCACAATTCCTTTTTATTTTATTTCTTTTCACAATATCTGTCCTTTGCTGCTTTAATAACATTTGGACATATATTCTGGCCCGGGAGACAGAGGAGTGCCAAGGCAATAGACGCTCTCAGAATTGGAATAGAGATGTATTATTCACAGTCTCGGCTACGGCTTTTAAGATATTGCGGTTTATCTTAATATCAAACCGACCTCAACTTCATTATCCTCCACCACTTCCAGGGTTGATTTCTTCTGGCATCTTGTATGGAAACATTTTCCGTTCCTCCAGCTGACTCAGCGAATGAACGTCCCGGGTTCTGTTTTACCACCTGGATGCGATATTTGAATAGAGCGACTCATCCTTGCAGATTCGGAGATATCGTTTTTCCCGCAGTCCAGGCAAAGTCAAAGTGCCCTTTGTGATACTTGGACACAGAGGGCCGGGAAAAAACTGTATTATTTTGTCCGTGTCAATTTTCCTTTCGTTGCGTACAGGCCGGGAAAGAGCTCAGACTTTTTTTTTTTTTTTTTTCACAGACAATAGAAATTGTTACTGCTTATTTCCAGGTTTTGTTTTATTTGTACAATAAATTCAATTTTACTGGGACAATGTGAGAAATCATCCAACTCTGTAAATGTTTTTATTTTTATTTTTTTTTGTATTGAGCAACAAAACATATTATTGCTTGATTTGGCTTAAACTGCCTGACATGACATTACACTCTCTGCTATGTGACTGTTGAACATGAGCAGATTGACATCCTTGTCCTGAATCAATACCGCGCCGCTGTAAAACCAAAATGAGCAAAGGCAGCTTTCACAATATTGACCCGGCGTCTAGAAGTCTAGTCAACACATCTGGTCATTTCTCTCCAAGGAAAAAAACACAAAGTAATAGGACTGGACTTCTCTCCATGACACAATAGAGTCAGGAGAGAACAGCAATAAACAAGAAAAAAACAAAAATCAAAACAAAAACAAAAAACAAAACAAAACAAAAACAAAACAAAAACAAAACAAAAAAAGGGGGGGAGGTATGATGGAGGCGGATGATTCGCTGTGATGATCCCTGAAGTGAAGAGCCGGGAGGAAAACAAGAAAAAAAATAAAAATAAAATTATATATATATATATATATCTATTTGTTTATTATTATTACTATTACTATTATTAATTATATTTATATAATAATTGATATGCTAATGTGATAATAACGGTAATAGTCATAGAATAAGACTAAGACTAAGACTAAGACTAAGACTAAGAATAAGAATAAGAATAAGAATAAGAATAAGAATAAGAATAAGAATAAGAATAAGAATAAGAATAAGAATAATAGTGGTGATTATAATCATAATAACAGGATTATTATCATCACCATTATTATTATTATTATTATTATTATTATTATTATTATTATTATTATTATCATTATTATTATTATTATCCATACAGCCATACAGCCATCCACCAAGTCTCCCTCTCCCCTCGCCACATGTTCCAACTGTTCTGAGGGGACCCCTAGGTATTTGTTATTATTAGTATTACTGTTGTTGTTGTTGTTACCTTATAGTCCCTGTGTTACAGACAATGAATTACAGGTTGTTGACTTTATGGTACCCACATTATATTATATTATAAGGTACTTATGATGAGATTTGATAAACTTCATCCATCGATGCAGTGAATGTGATTATTGTGGAAATGCCCTTGAGCTCACGCTGCTCTATTACCTGATTTCATCCCCGCCTTGTTCTGCCAACTCATTCTTTAAACCTATGTAGAGACAGATACCACGCTGACAGATCCAGTTATCTGCTGTTAACTTTGGTTCACTTGAACGGGATCTGAATAATTTCATTATCGCCATCCTGCCATTCCAAATGGATGGTTTCTACTGTTTAGCCCAGGAAGTTACGTCAGCATCAACATCTGCCGCTGCCCTCTTATCCTCCCTCTTCACCCGTGAGATTTGTGTAGATGCTCTGCAGTAATGCTGCCTCATACAGCTGTTGATCTCTTAAGCAGATGTAAATTTAAAAATCTGATCTGGGATGTAGATGCAACATGGCTCAGAATCTGAAAATGTTATTCAGGTCTGATCTGTTATTTGGAAAAATAAATAAATAAATAAAAAAATAAAAATAAAAAAAAAACTTCGAATTCATTTAATTCTAAATTTCCACAATGCTTTCACACTGAAAGAAAAAAAAAATCCATTTTGTATCTTTTTAGAATTGAGTGTTCCAACAACACCCGACTCATGTTTAACACTTCATTGAAAACATGTTTTTTTCCAAGAATGAGTTGCATTTCACTGAATGTCTGACTCTTGCCCAAAATTAATATCTTTGTTTGATTATTTATTTATTTATATTGATCTATCTCTAATCTATCTATTTATGCATAAGTTTATTTTGCATTTTATTTTTTCACTTTGCATTTATTGTGTAATCATACTATTACTCTTATTATCATTTAAATCCAACATATATATATACATATTTATACTGTATATGTATTTCTACATTAGATTTTATGTATGTATGTATTTAGTTAGCTATATATTATTATTATTATTTTTTAATTTTCGTTTTTTTTTGCATGCTTTTGTTCTATTCAAGAGGCTATTTCCAGGACTACGTGATGTCAACCTGTCATTTGCAGAGATGATCAATACTTTTTCTTGTCTTAATTGTGGTTTGAGATCCCTCTGCATGCTGGCCTTGAAGACAAAGGCCATGGTTTTCAACCAGGATGGGCTCAGACTTTGCAGACCACTAGGGTCCGTAAAGAATATGCTAAAAGAGAAAACATTAAAAATAGAAATATATTAATATTGGGTTTCACTAGCTGAAGGTCCATATCCATTTTGCGTCCGCTCAGGACGGAACGGACCAAAGCATCACTTTAAGCACACACTTCTGTTTCCAATGTGATGTTTTTAATGGATAAAAGTTGCAGAAAAAAAGAAGAAAGAGATATTCACAATGCTAAAGATCACCTGTTTTCCAAAAAGTCCAACTTGTTGCTGTATGTCAGCCTCAGATAATATAATTGAATTCTGAGATTTTTTTTCGACTATGGCGCTTGGACTAACGGCGGAAACACAGTGTATCTTTATTTATAAAACCTACATGGCCGTCACGTACATATGATAACAAAATGTGTGACTAATAGTTTATGTTATCGCGGGGGACCTCACAGAGAACGTGTCTACACCAGGTCCTCTTTGTGCACACAAGGCAGAGCTAAGCCAACGCTTTGTTAGTATCCAAGGGAGCCGCGGTGCTTAGATGGGGCCTGAAATAATCCAGTTCTGGCCAGTGAGCTGAGATGTTTTGGAAAAAAAACATGAGACAGGGCCTGCATTTAACAGGAAGTTAAACAAGCCATATGAATCATCATGTTTATTTAAGAGTTCTGCTGTTTTATAAATACTCCACCTTCAGGTTTTTATATTTTTCTGCCGCTGTGAACAGTCCATGTATGTCACTGAATGTCCTGCTTTGATTAACAAGGAAGAAAAACAAAAAGAAAGGTAGTATTAAATAGCTGGAATGGCTAAAACAAGTTACGGATGTTTCAAAAATGTATGAGGAAGTGCAGCAAGACTTGTCTAAAATAACTAAATAAATAAATACATACATAGATAACCAATTGAATAATGGTAATGATTGCAATGAAGATAATAACAACAATAATGTAGATAATGTACATAAAGTAGATATTAATAATAATAAAAATAATAATAACAGAGAATAAAAAAGAAAAAGAAAAAGAAAAGGGGAAAGATGAAGAGGATCATTAGCATCATGATCATTATTGTAGTGTAACTGAAAAATGAATTGTAAAAAATATATTTACAATATGTACTTTTTAAAATGTATTATATTCATATTCTTATACAATATTAGTATATATATTCATTTATAAAAAATATTTTAAGATAAAACGAAATTATATTGATATATGTTGTTTTATTTTTATCATTTCTGTGCTTGTTTATATAATAAAAAGAAAGCAAAAAACATATTCATTACTATTATTATTATCATTGTTATTATTATTGTTATTATTAGTATTATTAGTGCTACTATTTTTGTTATTATTATTATTATTATTATTATTATTATTATTATTATTATTATTATTATTATTATTATTATTATTATTATTATTATTATTATTAATAATAAACAATTAATTCATTTATATCACAATGATAACATTTAGAATGGTCTTAGACAACCTCTAACGTGTTATAAGCCATCTATCAGTAGCAATCCCCTTCAGACCTAATATGGATCCTGGCTCCATCACAAACAAACATTTAGATCTGCGATGGCATTTTAAACCCCTCCACGTTATCTTCTACTCAAACTAGAAATCATTAGTTTCCAAAAATATGTTTTAATTAGAGGAAAGTATTTAATTACTCAACACCTCTTGATTTATTCACATAATTTACTGACACCTCAACGCAGAGCTGAAATGCATATCTAATAAACAAAGTTTACTTTTAGCACCAACTCACACATTGGTGTCTGATGTTTGGTGACTAATTTTCATTTTTTATTGTGGTTTGAGATGCTGACACAATGTCAAGTAACTTTCTGCTGTTTTACTTTTTCTTTAGTCATTAAGGTCTCATATGACATGAATGTAAACCCATGAGTGCAGTGGGTTGATTGTAAATTATAAAACATGGCAAAATATGTGAACGAGACAGTGAATGGTTGTTTGTCCAGGGTGAACCCTGCCACCCACTCAATGACACCTGAGAAAAGATTCATCTTCCCTGTAATCCTGAGTGCGGTATAAGCTGTAAGTAATTAATTCTTCTTCTTCTTCTTCTTCTTCTTCTTCTTCTTCTTCTTCTTCCTCTCCGTTCAGCTTTTCTCTTCATGGGTCACCACAGTGAATCAACCTTCTCCATGTAACCCTATTCTCTGTATCCTCCTGCTTCACACCAAGTACCTTCATATCTTCTCTCACAATGTCCATAAATCTTCTCTTTGGTGTTCCTCGAGACCTTCCTATCCCTCCTTTGTAGATGACTGACCCATCTCAGTCTGGCTTCTCTGACCTTCTCGCGCTATTCCTCTGATAGACTGATATTTCCTTTCATTCTGACAGTCTTCTATCTCATGGTACCCGTTTTCTCCACCTATTCACACCTGCTTGAACCCGTTTTTCCCTTTTTCCACACTCTTCTTTGCACTAAAATATTCACTTCTTCTACCCTCTTTTTCATTTTCCACATTCAGCAGCTCTTCAAAGTACTATTTCCATAGTCCCATCACCCTTTAAGCATCTGTTGATATATTTAACTTTCTATCCTTAATCACTCACACTTGCTGTACATCCTTTCCATTGCTATGTTACCAACCTGTATAAGTCATTCTCTCCCTCTTTTCTGTCCAACCGAGCATACAAGCCATCGTACAGCCTTTGCTTTACGTTTGCTACCTCTATCTTTACCTTAGGTTGTATCACCCTGTACTCCTGTCTGTTCTCTTCAGTTCTCTCAGTAGCCTACTTCTTCTTTGCTAACCGTTTTCTCTGTATATACCCCTGCACTTCCTCATTCCACGACCAAGTCTCCCTATCTATTTTCCTTCCAGACAACAAGGACTCTCCTTCGTGTGTCCCTGATCACTGTATTTGTCCAGTCATCTGGGAGCTCTCCCTTGACCAACCAGAGCCTTTCTCAACCTCTCCCTGAGTCTAACTGCCTGCTCCCACCTCTGCTCTTTTAAATGACCCTATGTTCCTGTCTTTTCTGGAAAAAGTGTTCACTACGGCAATTTCCACCTTTTTTGTAAAATCTACCACCATCTGTCCCTCTGCATTCCTATCCTGTATACCAAATCTGCCTGTCCCTTCTTTATCCCCTCTATTGCCAACATGCCCATTGAAGTCTGCTCCAATTACCACTCTCTCATCTCTGGGGATATTCTGCATCACTTCATCTTAGTCACTCCAGAACCTCTCCTCTAACACCCCAACTGTAGGGCATAGCCACAACACTGAGGATCCCACCTTCATTTCAAATTTCAGAGTCATAAGTCTTTCTTACATTCTTTTCACCCCCAGAACATACCTCACAAACTCTTCCTTCAAGATAACTCCTATTCCATTTCTCTTCCTTTCAGTACCATGACAACGCAAAGCCTGCTCCTAAGCCTCTCGCCTTACTTCCTTTCCACCTGGTCTCCTGAACACACAGTATATCCACCTTCCTTCTCTGTAACCAACTCTGTATCTTTTCCTGTCATCATCCCAATATTCAAAGTCCCTTCTCTCAGTCCCAGACTTAGCCTTTCTTCTTCTCTCTGCTTCTGAATATGCCTTCCTCCTCTCCTTCTTCGACCCACAATAGCCCAATTTCGCAAGTTTGATTTTGGCACAAGTTTCATGACGGGTGCGCAGTAGTTCACACTTTGGGCTCACAGTGCGAAGGACCCTAGTTCCATATAGACCCCAGTGTCTACATGGGTTTTCCTCCAGGCTCTTTGTTTTCCTTTCCCTAACATGGAGCAGGTCAATTGGAAAAAAAAAAACAATATGAAAATTGCCCCCGAATGAGTGAGGGAGTGAATGGTTGTCTGTAAATGTGGCCCTACTATTGACTGGCAGCCAGCCCAGCATGTACCCGCCTCTCGCCTGATGACAGCTGGGGTAGTCTCAAGACTCCCCCATCACCCTGAGTGCAGGATAAGAGGAAAAAGATTGATAGATGGATAATAATAATGATAACAAAAATAATAATAGAATAAAATAATTATTATTATTATTGTAAATAAAAATAAATATATATATATATATATATATATATTTTTTTTTATTTATTTTTTTTTATTTTCTTTTAATAAATCTCAAAAGGAAATGGTGCTTAAAGTAAGCACTCAGTGAATACATTCAGTACCAGAGCTACCTGTTTTATAGCTTGACATGACTTTACACTTTGCCAAACAACCCCATTTATCATGTTGATGGTATTTTGTTATGTAGGTGAAAAAATAAATAAATAAAAAGGAAAGACCCTGAAACTTTCATACTCCACTTTGAAATCCAAGTAGAAAGCTTAATATACATATATATCAACCCCTTCAGCGCTGTCTCTTTATTTTGGCATTTATGCAGCGGTGATGGAGACAGCGAGGAGAGGTTGTCGTACTGGAGCCCTCTTTGATGTCAGGGAAACAAAGAAACACACAAAAAAAAATCCCACGCCAAGCCCTATAGGTATTTTTGACAAATTTGCTCAGATTTTGAACCAACGTGTTATTAAAAAAAAGGAATGAGGAATAATAAAGTCACTTAAATGCGTCAAAATTGGTAGAAAGGAGATCAAGGTTTGCTGCTGGCCAGCTACTCGGGGATGGTCGTGTGAGGTCAACTGATACAAATGAGAAGAAAAAAAAAAAGGACATTTTGGGATCTGAAGCCAAATCTAGAAGTGAAAGCAGTCAGTTTACTCTTTTCCAATAAGACAATTGTGCTAACAAATAGACAAAAACGGACAGCTCGTACACCAAAGGAACCCGCCATCATTTCATATGTGCTTGACTTTGACCAATACTGCTTTAAATAGTCCAATTTACACTATACTATAACTCAACCAAATGCAATTATCTAAACCAAGATTACCGTGTTAGATGTTGGTCGGAATAGAATTTAAAAAAAAAACAGAAAATCTAATTTTGTGAATAATTACCAAAGAGGGCCCAGACGATGTATTGGTGGAATGGAACAATAATTTCTGGGGATATTACTTTGGGGTATGCAACATGGAGGAGCCCTGTGAAAAGGTCAATAGTGACAGCATCGTGATGCTTTCTGCGACTTCATTTCTAATTAGGAAAGGGTAGCTGGCACCAGGACGTGGATGGGTTAGTTGAGGAAACGCTTTATATTTTATTTTTAGTTTTTTTTCTGCAAAATGAAGAGCAACTTGACCGATGCTCTTTCTTATGATCATGGCTTGATTCTTTATTTTCATCATACCTAAATGAAGGGATTGTGTTTAAACACAAGAGGAAATCAACAAAAACAAACAAACAAATCAACTACAATGTATTTAGTTATTTAAAATTAATGCAGCCTGGCCCGTGTCTACCCAAGCCTGCCTTGGAGGGGCACGGAGCAGTGCCTTCCTGAGGCGGTCACAAGCCCGGATAAATCCAGCAGGTTGCGTCAGGAAGGGCATCTGGCGTAAAACTTTTGCCAAAACCAAACATGCGAGTCAATCATAACCATATTATACTGGATCAGTCGAGGACCAGGTTAACAATGACCGCCATTGGTACTGATGACCTACAGGGTACCAGTGGAAATTGGGCTACTGTTGGTCAAAGAACAAGAAGAGGAGGAGGAGGAGGGCGTGTTTGAAAGCAGAGAGAGAGGAGGAAAGGAAAGAGTCTGGGACTTAGAGGAGGGACTTTGAATATCGGGACTATGACAGGAAAAGATAGAGAGTTGGTCGACATGATGCAGAGAAAGAAGGTGGATTTACTGTGTGTCCAGGAGACCAGGTGAGAGGTAGTAAGGTTAGAAGCTCAGGAGCAGGCTTTAAGTTGTACTATCATGGTAGGAGTAGGAGTTATCTTGAAGGAGGAGTTTGTTAGGAACGTTCTGAAGGTGAAAAGAATGTCAGATAGACTTATGAGTCTGAAATTGGGAATTGAAGGTGTGATGCTCAATGTTGTTAGTGCCTATGCCCCGCAGGTGGTGTGTGAATTTGAAGAGAAGCAGAAGTTCTGGAATGAGTTAGATGAAGTGATGCAGAATATTCCCAGAAATGAGAAAGCGGTAATTGGTGCAGACTTCAATGGACATGTTGGTGAAGGCAATAGAGGAGATGAAGAAGTGATGGCCAGATTTGGTATCCAGGATAGGGATGCAGATGGTGGTAGATTTTGCAAAAAGGATGGAAATGGCTGTAGTGAACATTTTTTTCTAGAAAAGACGGTACCATAAGGTAACTTATTAGAGCAGAGGTAGGAGCACGCAGGTAAACTACATCTTGCCAGAAGCCAGACTGAGATGGTTCGGTCATGAACAAAGGAGGGATAGAGAATATATCGGTGGACAGATGCTGGAATTGGAGCTGCCAGGCAGGAGTTCTCGAAGAAGACCAAAGTGAAGATTTATGGACATAGCTAGAGAGGATATGAAGGTAGTTGGTGTAAGAGATGAGGATACAAAGAATAGGGTTAGATGGAGAAAGTTGATTTGATGTGGCAACCCCAGAGGGGAAAAGCCGGAAGAAGTATTTAGTTATTTTAAATTATTTTTTGGCAAAAAAGAAAACAAAACAAATTACATTTTCTGAAAACTATAACCTATAAAGGTGAATATTCTGATTTATGTATTTATTTATTCATAACACCCGAAGACACCTACTTTGCAAATTGTTTTGAAGAAAAGAAAAGTTAAAATTTCACCTACTCCAAGTATTTAATTACTGCTTCTTTTATTTGATTTTATTTCAATTTAATTTTTAGTGTGATAGGTTTAAATGAATGTATTTATTTATTTTAAATTATCTTTTGGCCAAAAAGCAACAGCAACACAAACAAAACTACAACTACTGTCTGAACAAAAAAACAAAAAAAAAAAAAAAAAAAAAACTGTAAATTTCAATATTCTGTTTTTTATTCAGTCATTTTAACACCCAAAGTCACTTGTGTTGCTCAGTGTTTGAAAATAAAATAAAATAAAATACAATAATAAGCAAACAAACATAAAATTTATCCCCAATTCACCTTTTTTTTTTTCTTTTTTTTTTTGTTAGCCGACCCCCTGAATAACAACTATATTGTCTGCAAAAATGAATAAAATTAACACAAAATGAATTAATATATCTGGATATTTAGCTCATTTATTTTTTAATAACACCTGAAAACACTTGCTTTTCACACTGTTTGGAAGAGATATGTCACTTTCCAGCTAACCCAACAATTAATGACTGCATCATTCAATAGATTTAATTCCATCCATTTTTTTTTTTTTTTTGTGATTAATTTATTTATTTATATCCCTAATTATTTTTGGTCTTAGTTCATTTTTGTTTGTTTTCTATCTGAATTTGCCTGCAGAAACAATCCAACACTGGATTTTCTTGGACATCCTTTTATAACCATGATGCCAGATGCTTTTCTTATTCTGTGTCTTTGTCTGGATAGTTTTTTAACCATTTAGCAAGGTTTTGTTTGGAGAGGGCAGGGTAAAATAAATAAATAAATACATAGATATTAAAAAAAAATATATATATATATCAGTTAATTTGATAAACCATCTATGGCAGTGAACAATCTATCACTGCCAAAGCAGGTTAGGGAGAAGGTGAAAATATATTTTTTCTTGGAAGATAAACCCAAAATGTTTGTTTAGTCTAGTTTTTTTTTTTTTTTCCATTTTTTAGTGATGACATACTCTCCATGCCTCCACTCCAAAAGTGGTTCTCATTGGCTGAACTGATGAACAAATTTAAGGGTGCATTCTCTTCATGATCTCTCGAATCTGCCTGAATAGTGAATCGACTCCAAGGAGCATCCATGCAGTTACACACACCCACACACCCACACAAACACATACAGTCTTGTATTATATTATGATAGGGTAGATTGTCACAATGTCTCAAGGGGCCAGTTAGAGTCAATGTCTTGCTACAGCTTTTTTTTTTTTTGTTTTTTTTTTTTTGTTTTCCCAGGCAATACACTTCCCAAGTCTCATGTACGAGTCTCATATGGGTTCTGCCAAGATCATCTACGAGTAAAAATGCTGGTATCTGCGTAGGAATAACTGAAACCATGATAGATGGAGTCGCACAGGCATGGATGATACTTTGTCAAAACAGATCTGTGTCAGGTTTTTGGTGATGAGAAGTCAGGAAAGCATCTACAGCAGCAACCCAAGTAAGACAAAAGTACATGAAGAGGCGATGGAAAACATTTGTATGCTACAAAACTGTACTTCTAAGATGATGACTAAAAAAGTTGCTATTTGGTGCTGTAATATCTTTAAGGACAAGCAACTCTCACTTGGAGATTGGTGAGGTACAACGTGCCTCATGAATAGGGGAAGGGGCACAACTACCCACCTGCCAAGGTCAAGAGATGAACTACCTGTTGTTGCATGGAGCAGGGGGCACTCCATGGAAGAGAACACTGGAGAACAAAATCAGAGCAAAAAGGTGATGTATGCTTGCTTACTGAGCTCCTGAAAACTGTCGAGATCAGGAAGGAAGATCAAGCCAAGTATAACGAGATCCTAAAAGACGAGGTTCAGGAGAAAAGGTGTTCGCAGGAAAGGCATACTGTATACAGAGCCTCATACCCGGGCAGCTAGCATCGTAAATCTACACTGAGCATGGGATGGAGGTCCAGGATGAAGCTGGAAGGCACCTCCAATGGTGATCCAGGACAACCAAGCCAAAATCTCAACAGAGGTTCTGTTTTAGATGGACAAGCTAGAAACTAACCGGACATAGTGGTGGTAGAGAAGAAGCGGTAGACTACAGATGTGGCAATCCCAAGTGACAGCAACTTTTGAAAGAAGGATCTCTGGAGGCTGGATATGTTCACTGACATCTTCCGCAACATCCCAAATAAGTGCTCTACCCTTCATGAAGCCAAGTGTGAACTTCAAAAGATAGCTACTTTCACACACTATAGGTGTGATAGCAGAAAAAAAAAAAATGAGGGGAGAACTAGAGGGAGGGAGAGTATGGTACTTAAGAAGCTTCTAGCTAATCTTCTTTATGCTGGCTCCCAGGAGGCCAAAAAGGGATATAAAAAAGCAAATGGCTAATACTCTGGAGGAGACAGTGATAGACTTATTTAACGAGGAAGCTGCTTAATAACGGCTCTATTCAAGGCCTCGGCAGCAGGGATTACAGCAGGTGTATGTTCGCTTGCCTGTTCATTTTTTTTTTAACTTCATTTTTGTAAGTAAAAGCATATCTTTTTTCATGCAAGTTCCCCATAGGTTCCCGAGAAATCTATGTTTTCCTTTTGGATTTGAAATCTTGACCTATTCATAAAATTGACCTGTAAAAGGTGACGGGAATTTCAAACAATGGCATATATTAATAAAGGTACTGTCAAAGAGGGCTATGTAGAGATCTCATACCTCACAAAATATGGTAAAAATAATCCTAATTGGTATTTGGTATTCAGAGGCAGACTGTTCAAAAAAATTAATGAAAAAGAAAAAAAAACATGTACGTACACATATCTGCAGTGTCAAAGTTCTCCTCCTTGAGCTGCCAACTCATGGTGGAGGGGTTTCCGCAACCCAGTGATCCCATGTGCTTAAAACGGATTGTCCATAACAAACACCATGATCAGGCATAAAGGTGTCCAAATGTGCACTTGTCACCAAATCACCTTAGGCCACAATTCTTTGATCAACCCTGCGGTCATGTCGTTGGACTTGTGACCGCATGTCCTTGACACTTGGGTGAGGTGAGGGGCAGAGCTGTCATCGGATCACCACCAGGTGGTGAGCTGGTTCCGATGCCCGTCAGACCTGGCAGACCAGAACATAATGTCAGGGTCTTCTTGGAATGACTGGCAGAGTCCTCTGTCAGAAAGAGTTTCAACTGCCACCTCCAGCAGAGCTACAACATCGTCCAGACGGAGCCAGGGGACCAATGTGACGTATTTTGTGGTTCCATTGTTGAAGTGGCAGATTGGAGCTGGGGCCATAAAGTGGTCAGCACCTGCCAGGGTGCCTGGAACCCGCTAGTGGACTCCAGCAGTTAGGGATGCCATCAAATTGAAGAAGGAGTTCTGTCATGCCTTTATGGCATGTGGGGCTCAAGAGGCAGTTGACAGGTACTGGCAGGTCAGGAGGCAATTGTAGAGCTGTCCTGGCTGATACACATCTGCAGCATTGTGTGGACATCAGGGACAGTGCCACTGGACTGGCAGATTGGAATGGTGATCCCCCTTTTAAAAAAGGGGGGTCGGAAAGTGTGCTCCAAATACATGGGGGATACACTTCTCACCCTCCCGAGTGATGGAGAGGAGGTTTCATTCATTGAACCTCAGCATCCAGGAGGAGCAGTGTGTTTTTTGTCCTGGTCGTGGAACAGTGGGCCACCTCTACACCTTCGGCAGGGTCCTCGAGGGGGCTTGGGAGTTTGCCCAACCAGTCTTCATGCGTTTTATGTACCTGGAGAAGGCATTTGACCGTGTGCTGCAGGCAATCCAGTGGAGGGTAATCCGGGAATATGGGGTACTGAACCCTGACATATAGGCTGTTCAATCCCTGTATGATCAGTGTTGGAGCTTGGTTGCCATTGCCATTTCCAGTGAGAGTTGGACTCCACGAGGGCTGACGTTTGTCACCAATTTTGTTCATAACATTTTTTGATAGAATTTCTGGGCACAGCCAGGGCTTCAAGGGATTCTTGTTTGGTGGCCGCAGGATCAAGTCTCTATCTTTTTGCAGATGATGTGGTTCTGTTGGCTTCATCAGTTCATGATCTCCAAATCTCTCTGGAGCGGTTTGCAGCCAAGTGTGAAGTGGCCGGGATGTGGATCAGCAATTCCAAATCCGAGAACACCGGAAACAGGTGGAGTGCCCATTCCAGGTTGGAGAAGAGGTCCTGCCCAAGGTGGAGGAGTTCAAGTATCTCAGGGTCTTATTCACAAGTGACGGGTGGATGGAGTGGGAGATCAACAGGCGGATTGGTGCGGCATCTGCAGTGATGTTGACTTTGTAGCGGTCTGTTGTGGTGAAGAAGGTTTTCTCAATATATCTCAGTTATACCGGTTGATCTATGTCCGGATCCTCACCTATGGACGAGAACTGTGAGATTTTGGCCATCTGGGGAGCAGCTCAGAGTAGAGTCGCTGCTCCTCTGTGTGGAGAAAAGTCATATGAGGTGGCTCAGGCATCTCGTCAGGATACCTCCTGGAGGCATCCAGGAGGTATCCTGGGTATGTCCATGCTGGAGAGATTATGTCTGAGGGATCCCCCCAGAATTGCTGGACCATGTGGCTGGGGAGAGGGAAGTCTGGGCAACAAATGTATTATCAGTCTCACATTGGAATTTTATGCGCACCTGGTGGCATTTCGCCCTAAGCTTATGATAATATCTTTTGTTCATTCAAATGCAGTTTTTTTTTTTTTTTTTGTCAGCAGCAGCTTAATGTCGTAAACATCTTGTGATTTACTCTAAAAAAAAAAAAAAAGTCATAAAATTTCTCCGCCAAAGGGTATTTGGTGTTGTTTATGGAAAAAAAGAAAATCAGTTCCATTGAGTCAAGCCTTAATTAGTGATATTTATATATTTTATTCAAGTATCTTGACATACATGGTGCCCTTCATGGCAGACGTGATTGCATACCGGCCAAATGCCCTGCGGACAGCAAAGTAAGTATGAAATTGTACTGGGGAACGACGTTTCAACACTGTACATATGAAAATAAATCCTCTGAATTTTTGAATCTTGAATCTTTGAATGCAGGGGTTTCTTTGCTATTTTTTTTTTTTTTTTTTGTTGATAATCTGCTTTTGCAGATAATAAGTAGATGCTGGTGAAACATTGTCCTTCACTAGAACTGTGCTGGGTTCATGAATATTCCAGCGGCAGTAACGTGGGGATTTGCATGAAATTTCCCACAGTGTCTCTTTGGGAGCCACCTGGAGAACAGGGATATCTTCAACATGGAGAAATCAGTTTTCATAATCCCACGACACGAGATGGAGGTCATCCTGCTGATTTACATTGTATGGGGTGGGCTTTGAAAGCATTCCGAACACAAAGTACTTATATTATAACCCAACCCTGCTGAGAGCCAATGTTTCTTCATGCAAGAGCCTGTGGAGTATGTTCTTTAGCCTGTGGATATTTCCCAATAGAATGGGTGGATTCCTTTATCAGGTTGGACATCAATAAGAGAGCTTCTGTCCATGGGGCTCTTAATGTAGAAAAAGGGGTGAGTTTGATGAACCCTTTGTTGTTTCAGTTCACAAGAACACTTATTACTGTACACTAATCCGGATATTTTACGCCTTTGCAAGAGGGAAGCATGCATCTGTGATTTCAGATTGGTCCCTTTTACTCTCACCTAAGGTGAAGCGATAGTTCAGGATGGGGTTTGTGTTGTGTTTCTATGGAGTCTGGACTGGAGCAGAATTTATTGCTTACAAAATTTTTATGTAAAAAAATGAATAAATAAAATAATTTCAAATAAATGCATGAATGAAGAGCAGCTGTCTGTCTTTGTATGTGGCGGCTTTGTATTGACTGGCGACCAGTCCAGGGTGTACCCGCCTCTCGCCTAACGACAACTGGGATCGGCGCTGCATCCCCTGTGACCCTGAGTGCAGGGTGAGGATGGTTTAGTTTGTTCTTTTGTGTATAATATGTTATAACTAAATGTCGTCAGGGAACTGTACAAAAATATACACATAAGGGTACACTTCTGCCTAATCCATTTTTGAGCATGTAAGGGGAATGAAAAGTACATGTAAATGTAAACCTGTATTTGTATCGACATGATTGGCATAAAAATCCAAATAAAAATAAACAAATAAACAAATAAACAAACAAACAAACAAATAAATAAATAAATAAATAAATAAAAAAGGAAAAGTCAAAATGCATCTCGTTACCATGCAGTGACCGAACATCTATGGGTGTCATAAGGTGTGATGTTACGGTGCACCAGGCAAGATCTTCTCTTCAATGTCAACCAGACCATGTCATTTCCATCTGTCCTGACCATAACCAGTCTTGGAGAAGCTCTTTGACTTCAAGATATGGAATACCTATCGGATGAATCAAGCTCTAACATGTATTCCTTGGTCATCCCCAATGCCAAACAACCTGTCCATCCACTTCGGAGAATGAACAAAGCTATTCCGACCTCCTCCGCCTCCATGTTCTACAGGTACTGTATATGATGAGGGGGGCAATGGTTGTATATCATCTCACCATGGCAACTAGACTTAAAGAGTCGATTTTTTTGAAAGTTCTGAAAATAGACTGAAGAGCCCTTTCGAATGAGAAGCAAAGCATCTCAAAAAAAATGAGAATAGAGCTATTTCAGAGGATGAGATATTTTTTTTACAATTAATACCGGTAATTTGATGTTCGAAGATCTTCATAACATTAGAAGAGCATAATTGCCACTCTCCATTGGCACAAGAGGTATCCTAGCAAACTACATCAGCAGAGGCCTCATCAAGAGTACCGATGTCCCATTCGGTAACCTGCATTCTTTCCTCTCAGTAAAGGGAAGGTGTACAAAACAAAGCGTCACCCCAACACAGGTCAAAATTTGAAATCAAACACTTGAGTCATGACAACATGACCGTATGCCCACTGAAGATATGGAGTTTCAGGGTATACATGTTTGGAGCACTGAGAGACTGCACTCTATCTATAGAAAGCAAGTTTTAGTTCTGATATTTTTTGACCCCTCTCTTCAAGATCGCGGTATTTCATTCACGGCCTTGAAAATGCATTCGCAAAGGTACCTGACACGCCTCGCTTTAGTTTTTTGAGGACTTTATCTTCTTCATCTCCTGTCCGCCTTACGCCCTCTCAGTGCTCCCCTCAGCTTCTGTCCGCTGTCATTTATATGCAGCTACACTGCAAAAAAAAAAGCAAAGAAAAAAATGTTAAATCGGTGACACACTAGTAGCAGTGGAACCCATAACGGCGATTTGCTGGATGCCTGGGAGAACGGGTGAGAAGGGAGATGAGTTCAGCCGTTTTCCTGTAAGCCCTGAGGAAGTACACTGTAATTGCTGTGGTATTTCTGTGTTGCGCTCACCAAATGTCACAATGCCAGCTGTGCTATTTGACTGACAAATGATCTTGGGCACCTTTTGATGTATTTTCCCTGGATATCTTGTAAACAGTCTTTGAGGTTTTCACTCCAATCCACCCACTTTTTCTATTCATCTAAAAAAAAAAAAAAGGCCTTGTGAAATGCTACTTTTCACTGTGACTCAGAGGACTTTCTCCTGATCTTTTAACATGTGTCTGCATATAAGAGTATATCTTTCGCTCTTATGTGTAACTTTGGACTATTTTATTTATTTAGTCAACCGAAAGGCAAAAAAATACATCTCTAAAATAAACCTTTTTTCGCTACAACAAACCCTCTAACACATTGTGTTTCCATTCACTGGTAGTGATACGAATCCTCTATTCCCTCGAGCCAAATAACTTGTTGGCTATTTTGTAAAACATGGGAATTATTTATTATTTGCAATAAAAAGATGGAATAAAATTGCTGATCACAAACAGAAATTGTCAAAAAATGAAACCAGTAGAAATAGATACGGCTTACACCTTCAAAATTCTTGTGGCCAAGAACATTACCATTACAGCCTTTGAACGCAGTTAGCATTCTGAGCCCGCTAATCCAGCGATAATGGCATGTGACCAGAGAAAAGACGCCACCAAATATATTTTCAATAAAAATGTGAATGCCCTTTCCATGGAAATAAACATAACAGTTGCAAATCTGCTCCATGACAGGTCAACCAACCCCAGACTGCTGCTTAAACTTAGTAACCTACTTAGCAAGTTAACTACTGACATGCATGTCATTCATTTTCCATTTTGTCGGACATTAATTCTGTACCATCAATAATGTATTAGCCTCCGAGGTGGCAAATTAATGTATATTAATATGTTTGCACACACAAGCACTCAAGCTCTGATTAATGCAGAAAAATTAATTATAATGTTCCCGCTACAGAACTGGAGAAATGGGCTTCAAGCTCGCACAGTTGAAATGACGGCGTCGGCATCATCCAGATTCTGATCTTCCAACTGTCACATATGTGCTGGGCAAGGAAGAAGTATTTTTCTTGCACTTTCTTTCAGTATAGTCATTGCATTCATTAATTTTATTATTATTATTATTATTAATAATAACAATAATAATAATAATAATTATAATGTTGCATATAAAAAAATCAATCAATAAACAATTCCCAAAAGTAATATTAAATTAACATAAAATGACCCTTGTTATTTTATTGTTGTTGTTTTCGTTCTTCTTCCAGAGCTGGTGTGCGAGAGGGAAGCAAGATTGAAAGTGTCTTTTTGGCCCAGTTCTTAGATATATATGTATTTGAATATATATATATATATATATATATTTTTATTTTTATTTTTTTTTTTTTTCGTGTTTAATTTATTTTCTGACTGTGTTTTTTCTGTTCATGTTTACAATATTTTGATTGCTTTGTTTGCTTTGTTCGATTGTTTGGTCCAGGAAGTGTGCTCGCGCACCTACCTGGCGGCGCAGGCTAATTGGAGAGATGGCGTCCCCCTCCCACCCACTCCAGTGGCTTTAAGACAGTGAGCCTGGGGTTCAAGGATCCAAGGCTGAAGCACGTTCAGTCCCCGAGGAGGCAGATCTTCATTTTTTTGGAGGTGCCGCCACAAACCCTGGAAGTACAGAGGTGCCTCATATATGGTGTACGCCAGTTTTGGGCAGATGAAATGTTTTGAATGTTGAGATGTGAGCCATAACATAAGCATAAACATGTTGCTTGTCTACACAAGCAAGAATCAGAGAGCGGTTCGGTTAATCATGACAGAATGATGGGGCCGTGGGCTTCTGCTATGCACTTCCGAAAGGGCGTATGCTGCAAACCCCTGTTCTTATTGTAGAGCAGGTCACAGCTGGAAATGAAGCTGCTTCCTCTATGGTAACAGACGGGACAAGTGAGCCTCCAAGCTTTATGGGTGAAACTACTGTGGGTACAGGTGGGGTGGGAAGCAAGTCAGGTGAAGGCAAAGGCATGGAATGTGGTTCAGAGTCAGGCATTGTTTCAGTTAGCGGAAGTGATGAAGTGCAAACTGATCTTTACTCCTTAGAGGAAATGAATGTCTTCTTAGATAATACCTTCTATGAGAAAATTGACATCTCCGACTACTTTAGTGACACTAATGAGTTTATCAAATCAGTCAGGGCCATTAACAGACTGCAAGATCTGCACCCTTTGGATGACAGGAAACAGTACCGCCTGCAGAAACAGGTCACGCTTCAGAGAGAGGTGAATGGCAGATCTGCACGGAAAAGGAAATAAGAGACCATGTATCACTTGCTCTTTCCAGTGTACTGTTGTGTATCATGTCCAGTCTCTCTCACTTCCTCCATTCTGTGGAGGGTGGAGGATGAACCTCGAGGCTGCTGGCTGATGAAGAAGCCTCTGCTCTTCAACGATTTCCTGAGGTCCCAGTCCTTGCGTTCCACAGGCCTGGGTCTCAGCCTCAGCAGGGTGTGTCTTACAAAGCTGGGTCACATTTTGCAGCTAACTCCCTCTTCACGGATTGCCCTGTTGGATGCTGGATGCACCGCTTCTGTTAGGGTGATCTCCAGAGTCACTAAGGAAATCAGTGATGCTCTCCATCCTTACCCGCAGTGTTGTGTGTCAGATCAGCAAGGCTCCCCTCGCTGTCCATTGTATCACAAGTTGGGGAGTGGGAGGAGACAGACAGCCTGCTGCTGACCTTCGGTATCCTAAGCTTGAAAGCGTTTCAGACTACAGACAATTTCAGTGGACTGGTCGCCTGTTCGAAGAGGAGCTGGAGAGCCCTGTACAAGCCACCACTGGAAAGCGGGCAGGTGACCCCCAGTGGAGGATTGTAGCCAGGGACACATGCGGGACGCAATTTGGGCCTGGGGTGACTGGAAGTTGTTTGTTTTGTTCACGCCCTGAAACATTGAGTAATCTATTTATTTAATGCCCCAGGCTGGTACCAATGTTTAGTTTCTTGTAGGGTTTATTCTTTGGTTTGAGGGCTATCTTTACCTTCCATTTATCTATTGTTGGTCCAAGATATTCAAAAACCAACAAGAGGGTGTCAGTTATACTAAACTTTTTTTGGGCTCTGCCAAATTAGCCACTTGGCTGACCTTGAAGAAGAAGGCCCACAATCAGGAGATGGAGAGTCCAGTGATGTTCTCAAAAGCACTGATTCAGACTCACCTAAAAATGGATTTCAATCTCTTCACTTTAACTGGCAACATGGCAGACTTTATTTCTACTTGGGTGATAGGAGGCGTTTTGGGTTCCGTAAAGAACCACGGCGAGTTGATTTTCTCATCCTGAGTTGATTTCCTGCTGCTGAGCTATGCTGAGTGTCTTTCATTGTTCCTGTTGAACGTATACCTGTTAGGTCCCTGTGTTTGAATAAAGGGAATTTTCAAACTCAAACTCTTCTTCTTCTTCTTCTTCCTCTTTCTTCTTCTTCTTCTTATTATTATTATCATTATTACTATCATAATTATTGTTGTTATTGTTATTATTTTTAGTGGTAGTAGTTGTAGTAGTAATAGTAGTTGTGGTAATATTAGTAGGATTAGTATTCGTTTCATCACTGTATTATTGTTATTCGTAGTGTTATATTGCAATTATTATTGTTTTTATTATTATAATCATTTTGTCAACGTTTACTTAACCCTGTTTCTGCTATACAATTAATTTTACTGTGACTTAACTGCATCATAAACTATCAAGGTCCATTTGTTTCTCACTATTGCCTCTTTACAAGGGGAGAGGGTTGAAAACTACCTGTACATTATATGTTTCCAGCATATTTTATCGCTCAGCACTTTCAGGCCGGACCATCTTACTCATCACACAGCATCTTTGATTATCATTTGCGTCACAGATGAGGGAGTTCTGACAGGAGCAAAAAACACATTTGTATTTGACGCAATACTGATGCAATACTGAAGCTGCGTCGGCGTGCCTTGCATATACGTGTGGTTGCACTGTGACGTTGATTGTCTGTTGACTGAGTGTGAAGGTGAGTGTACATGAGCGTCCTCGTCATCATCCGACCCTTTTTGAGTGATGTAGTTTGACTCATCCCGCTTTTTGTGAAAAGATAAGCTTTCTCTTGTACTTTTTGTGGTATTTTATGGCTCGGCCGATGGGAGTGCACAACCAGGGAAGTTATGCAACGTATTTCATTGACAACGTGCCCTCTGTGAGCTATTGCTTTTCAAGTTATATTCATCATGCACAGGTATGGTTGGTATGGTTGGTGCACATGTCCTTGTGCACAGATTCATAACTGTGCACACATTTGTAATTTTAAACAGTATATACATGTTACGCCCCCGCCCACCACACACACACACACACAGACACACAGACACACACACACACACACACACACACAAAGTATTAAAATGTAATGGAGGGTGTCACACCACTATTGAGCTTATATCCATGAGAAATGAATGTTGCATGTATGGTAATGATTCATTAAGGACAGTAAAAGCATGATATATCCAAATAAAATTAATAATCATAAAAATGTAATAATAATGCATATTTAAAATATAAGGAATTAAATGAAATATTGCACAGACTTTTCCTTTTGTCGTTTTCCTTTTGTGTACTTTTGTCGTACACACACACACACACACACACACATATATATATATATATATATACATAAGATGAACACCACCCTACTTATATAGTTCTATTATAAAAAAAAAAACATACAGACATACACAGTGAAAAAAAAAAATGAATCTAAATGAGGACGGAATACTTTTCCATGTGACTGATGGGTTTTTACCTGCATACTGTGCAAGGAACTCTGCAATTACGTCAACCGAGCCCCTTGGGCTTACCTGTTACTATATAATTTCAGAAAACAATTTTCGGTGATTATTTCAAATGAAAGCTTCTGAGACTTAAATTAAGTCCATTCAGAAGACTGGCTTTGTGCCAAGTGTACAGCTAAACCGCTTCTTTCAAATGTGCGGAAATGTTAATCAGCAGCCGGTCTCGTCCTAAAGCCCTGCCAGTGGTGAATCGCAACACTGTAAACAGAACGATCAAAAAGAATCCTTTTCCAAAACAGCATCTGATTCGCACAGCCCCAGGGGAATCGACTCCAATTTTTCTGAGACCATCCAGATTTGTCCTTGACAGCAAAGATCCTATACAATCATGCAACGGTACACAGGGGATTTAGCCAGCAAAACAGGTAGCGCAAAGACACTTTGAACTTCCTGCTCTGAACTGGATTTAAGACATTTGCTATATGCAATAGGTGGAAGCATTTAAAACTTTAAAATTTGGAGATCAAATACTCATCGAGCCAGATGGGATTGTTTTTCGAAGACCAGAGAAACAAAGACTTATTTAAATTTGTATTCAAACATTCACTTTGAATGTTCCCAGTTCAATTCTGACTTTCCATTGCCCTGTGTTGGTTCTCTTGAAGTTCTCAATCTTCAACATGACTAACCGGAGTCCAGTCCAGGATGAACCCCAATTCTTGCCAGATGTCAGCTGAGATTGGCACCCACTGAGTCTTTGTACATATTTGCAAAGTTGAGAAATAATTTCAACAATTTCAGCAATTTGATGTATTTTCCCTTACTCACATCAAACTGTTTTGTCTAATATTAGCATAGATTATTGTCACAGCAGGTATCAAATTTAATCCAGACAAGGATGCAAAACATTTTCAGAATATGCTCCATACATGTGTGTTGAACTAATTTAGAAGGAAAAGAAAGAAAATCATTCATGCATGTGGCCTAATCATTATTTAGACTTATGGACTGGCACAACTGGACAGAATAATGTCAGGCACACAAAACGGCAGAGTAATAGTTGATCAAAGTAACACAGAATCAATTTAAAAATAAATAAACGATTGAGTGGATTGAATATCAAAGCAGGAGCCGACTGGTGTACAATCGCGCTTCGTCATTCATTTGCATATGACTGCACCAGAGGGGTTTCAAAGGCCAGAATGGGCTGCTCACTAGTGAACTCCACATCTGATCAAAGCGTACAAGCGGGAGCCACAAAAAGGGCTTCCATCTCCATAGGCGCCTTCGTTAGCGAGCAAGGGTGTAACGTTGCACACCTGTTGTGATGTTTAATGGTTAGGAGATTGTTTAATCAGACACCAATTTTGATTTGCGCTAAAGTGATCAACACAACACTGATTTCTATTATGTAAATAATCAGTGGCGTGCAGAGGTCTGATGATGCGTGCTGCACATTTTGATTGTATGTCCCCAAAGACTCAAGCCTTCCAAAGAACCAATACAGATGGATGAAAAGCTGAAGACATATTAGAAGTACTATTTTCACCTCCGTAGATAATGCTAACAGGTGGGATTCCCGGTAGACTCGAATGCAGTGCTACAACACTGGGATCTTTCTCACTGTATCTTTTAATGACCAATGGCACAACTAGACAGAGCTACTTACTGAGCAATTAACATTGACAAGAGAAGCTGAAGAGTCAAGTCGAGGCAGAAGTACTGCTCCAGAGTCTTGCATCATAGTGCACTAAGCCCAGAATGACCAGGATGACAATCTGGCAGCCGGGCGAGTATCCATATACTTGTCTCGATTTGACAATGAGCAACAGCAAGTAATGAGTCCAGTGTGCAGACTGTGACAGATCTCCCAACCTGGAGGGCTCTACCCAACGTCCAAAACAGAAGTTCAAGGAACCAGAAGTGGGCAGAGGGGGAACATAAAGCCAGGATCTTTGTCAGGAATTAATTAATTCACTCCTCTCCTCTTCCTATGGCAAGACCCCTCTTATGTCCGATGATGGTGTCCTCCAGTGGAGTGGTGAACAGGCTAGCAGCAGTCATGTCAAGATGAGGAGGTGTCCAGCTGGTCTGGATAATGACACCGGGAAAGAAAAGGGGTGAGCTGGGTGCTCTGGATATCGCGAGCCGTAACCAAAGGCCTCTCCTTTGTAGCCTTCTCCAGTCGACAAGGTACCAGAGAACTCTGCGACAGCGATGGGGGTTGATGTTGTGACGCACAAAATATGTTATTGTTGGTCTTTAGAAATACTCCATTGTTAGCCATTGATGATGTCTACGCTCGCTGTACTACCCGTGTTATTTTGTCTTTTTGTTTGTCTTTTTTTTTAGTTTGCTGAGACAGAAAGGGGCTCTAGGTACGTGAATGTGTTTTGTTCATCTCAAAATCATTCTGCCAAGTTTTAACAAGGTATGCGAACTATGGCATTTCTGCATTCCTATACTTTTGTTTGCAGTGTGCTTTGTCAAAAATAACAAAAAAAAAAAAAAAAAAATCATCATATAAAATATCCAATTATAAAAGCTAGTATGATAGTGCCTGCTGGAAGATTCAGCTGGGCTGCTTGTCAAATCTCTTGCAACTAGATTTTGCATTGGTCTATCTTGAAAAGGTTGGTTGTTGGGGAGTGATTGGGTTGATCGGGGTTGTGATGCTAATGTTTTTATCGTTATGAACATGTCATTTAGGGATCAAGGTGAGAAAAGTGAGATGGTAGTTCGGGGCGTCTTCAGATGAGACCGGCTTTCACCAGGTGGAAATTGGGAAAGAACCAGGACAGGTCCTGAAGAGTATCCAATCTGCCATCAACAATATAAACAATTTATAATGACACCAGTCTTGGGCACCAGGAGTGATCCCAAGAGTTTTCCAAGACCGATGTAGACCGATGAGGGTTACAAATTCTTTTGGCCTGTACACAGAACAGTGCAAGAAAACATTTGAGCACTGTGTACTGCATCAGTCCAGATGCAGGTTGACATTTCCTTTAAGTCAAACTGACATGGGCATAACATCAGAAAGCAAAAAATCAGGCTATGGATATGCATCTTACACAGAGTAGACTTTCAACATTATTCCTTCTTTGTTTGTCCTCTTTCTGGCATATTATTCTGCTTGAACATTGAAATGTAGCGCAAAGCAGGAGGCAGCCTGGACCTGTTTCCAGTTTCACAGAACTAGTGTTTTAAGAAAGAAAAAAAAACTTTTTTGAAACTCATAAAGAGCAAATGCTTCTCAGGAAGCAAAGCTGCCTGCCACAAAAAAAAAAAAAAAAAAAAAAAAAAACTTTATTTTTTGTTTCTGTAAGAGAAATTACACTGAGTAAAAAAGACAAAAGTGTACAACACACACACACACACAAACACACACACAAAGCTGTCTCTCCCCAAACAATGTCATACAATTAATACGCATTTGTTTTCATTATGGCTACGCATATTCACTGGTTGAATGACATCATGTTGGTGAATCTTACATCCAAATCACCCTGTTAGCTTAAAAAAAAGGAGACATCCTTCTTTTTCCGACTAGACAAAGAACATCATGCTTCACATCAGCAGGAAACACACAGTCTTTGAAGAAACCCAGTGCACATAGCTCATCATTATGATGTCAGTCATTACCCCAATTATTTTCCATTTCGAAAGACGCGTCAGGCCGGCAAGGCAAATCTTTAATACATTTGGCGATGTTTTGTTCGAAGATGCAGGGTGCCGTGCTGCAGTCCAGCATAATCATTCACAGTTTATTTGAAAAATTTAAGAATCTACAGGAACCTACAATCAAAAATAATAATACTTTAATTAACCCCCCCACCCCCATTCAAGCATTTTCTAATGGAAGGGGTCTTGATACTTTACATGATATTGTTTTCCTCCATCGTCTCCTCTCTCTTCCCTTACTCCTGAGGATGTCATTCACTGGCTGGCTTTTTTTCTAATTTTTTTTTTTTTTTTAATCTTATTTCACAATTTTACCTGCACGGAAAATAATTGAAGAGACAATATATATGATTTTGAATAGCAAGATTGTATAACTCTTTTATTCTTGTTTTGTTTTTTTTCCCCTTAGTTTTATATTCACAGTATCCTGGTCTGGTTTAAACCGCTCTCTGCTTCATCCTTACTGCTGGAAAATGATCGTGATACAATTTACTCATATACCATAAGTGCACTATTTGGCTGCAGCCATATGGTGCTCGACAGTTAGTAAACAATAGGTTTACCGAGCTGTTTGCTGTCAACAGACGCTTGGCTTGTTTAAGCTCCTCTCAACCTGTCTCTTATCATATCATTTGAATGTTAGTCGAACCACTCACTTAGCACCTTCTGTCCGCCCCATCCATCTTCATTCCTGTCCACTACTTGCAGACTCTACCTGTAGTTTTATTTTCATTTAGTTTTTATTTTTTTTTTTCACTTGTATCTTGCAACTTCACAGTTGCACTAACAACCCTCGGTAGGTTAATGTTTTAGAGTTGTTGCTTTTTTAAGCCAGTCTACAGTAGCCAACCGAGGAACTCCGCATGACAAACAAGGGCAAAGGGAAGCGCCTGTGGTGACAAACAAAGAGGAAATGAGCCCACCGCCCTTTGCCAGCCAGCAATCTGCTTGCAAGAGTGACTTTCTAGTGGGATGTGAGTGACTGTAACACTTCTGTGCCTCGCCGAGATACAGCAGACCCAAGCTGATCACACAGTTTCCCCCTTGGACTTCTTCTTGCACCGTGTGAACAGAAACAGAAGAGGCAAACAACCCAAGGGGTGGAGGGGTTTGTTTTTTGGTGAATGCCAAGTGGAGCAAGGCAAGGATCTTAGCTCCTAGAGGGGTCTACATGTGACCCAGGAGCGGATGTGAGCATAGCGTTGTAGATGCGCTTGCTGCAACACAAAACAACAGCCAGACGTTACTGTCATCGTTATAGGAGACTTTAATAAAGGCAACCTCGGACAAGTCATGCCGAATTTACATCATTATCCCTGCCCGGGAAGGGGAGAACATATCTTTACCAGGACCACTGTACAATTAGAGCGATACAACTGCAACCATGAACCTTGGGAAAGATAAGCAGCGAAAAGTATCTCGTTGTCCACATCTACAAATAACTAAACTGGACTAGATATAATACACATATGAGATCTCAAGAAGGTCATCTCGCCCAATGAGTCCTGCAAAACCCAAAGCATCTAAATCTGGAGCCTCACCTCCTGGTTTTTCACCACTGATGCAAAGAACACTTAGGGCCTCCAGATAGCGTGACAGTCATCAGAGAAACCTCCTCATCTCCGTTTGCCATTAAGGCCGGGAGAGGCAGGACCAGAACCCAGACAGCTGGACAAGACTCACCAGGGGTTCAGGAGGCGCTTCTACCCCTGAGGCTAATGGGCTACTAAACCAAGAGTTTCCCAGACAACTCTGCTTACCTGGATTTACAGTAACTTGGCCTAACCATATTGATTGTAGCATCTTCATCAGCACTCTGCACACGTATTCAGGCATACCAATGCCTGAATACTAATACCAGTTGCATTCTTTCATGTACCACAAACACAGCGTTTCAACACTGTACATAATAATTCCTTTCATGCCACTATTGCAGTTTCACGCCAAAATTCAATGCCATTTTTATTTTCCAGTATCATCCCTCTTCTTTCTCCTTTCATTGTCCATATGGTTTACCTAATCAACTTGTTTTTTAACCAAATTTTTTCTTGCACACACTCTGACTTATGCAGTTACATTAAATGTTCTTGTTGTTTCCTGTTTTTTGTCATATAACCAAACTGGTCTTTTCTTTTCTCCGTCTGGTAGTATCTTGGCCGGTTTTGGACGATTAAGAGACATTATAGTACATGTGGTACTGCCACTTTGTATTTATAAAGATAATTTTATTTATATATATATTGCAATTGGACGGATAAGATATTACAAGTCCCCCATATAATCTAGCAGAGTTCAAAAAGCACCGCAAATTATAGCCTTCAAAATGCCCGTTAAATGCCCAATAAATCAACACCTCTCTCACATCCAATAAACCTCACTGGGGGAGGGTTTATTGCCGAGCTGCTGTGCTGCATCCTTGCGTGTAGGTGTACCTAATAAATTGCCAAGTAAGTCTTTATTTCTATCATGTCCCTCCCACATAAGGATATATTCCTCTATGTATTTATCCCCCCCAAAAAACCTATCTACCGATAGTTCTGGGATGTGAAGGAAATATCCAAACTATACAAGCACCGACCGGTATGGAGGTTCTAGGATCTTGTAGACCAAAGGGATTTTTGTGCATGTAGTTGGATATTCATTCATTATCTTTACTGTTTCTACTGGGTTGTTATAAAATATACAAAAATATAAATACAGTATATGTACAGAATATATACAGTATATATACAGTATGAAGTCACCCAATAGAACAAGGGAGTCTCCAGAGTGCTCTTTTGTAGCCCCTCTAGGTAGCCCAGAAAGGGTGGATAAACTGAACTGTTGTTGGGTGCATAGCCACAAACAACAGTGAGAACCTTGTCGTCCATGGGTTGAACCCCAATGTGCAGGTGCCGAGTCAGGGGCAATCAATATGATCACACCTGCTTGGCGCCTCTCATCGGGAGCAGCTCAAGAGTAAAAAAAATCCCGGCCCTTCTCCAGATGCCAGGCTCCTCACCATAAGGTGTCATTCAGGGAGGGAGTAAATATATATAGACTAGTGAGACTAAAAAAAATTGTGTAAAGCTTTACGATAAATGATTACATCTTTTTTTTTCAGTCAGTTGTGGAAATCCAATTTCATGACACAAAAACACCTAATCTCCTGTCCAATGTAACGTCCAGGGTGACGTCTGTGAGAGATTCAGAACTGCTAGGATTTCTGGACAACATTTGGTGTATCCATTTTCTAAGCAAGACTGATTTTTTTTTTTTTTTCTTTTCCGGGGGGGGGCATATTTCATAATCTATCTATCTATCTATCTATCTATCTATCTATCTATCTATCTATCTATCTATCTATCTATCTATCTATCTCTTGTGAATTTATTTAATTGTGAATCATATGGCAATTGTACTCTCTCAGGCCACAAGTATTAATATCTGGTATGTATTAGAATACTGTGTATGTAGCAGAGAACATTTTGACATTTAAACTATTCTCATAGATATATTTTCATATATTTTGAACACATATAATAATGATGAGGGTTAAGACACTAGTTCAAGTATTGTAAAGATACAGATTGTTTGAAAAGGACTCAAGACACATAATCGGTTTTTCATTATAGCTGTTACCGGCTTCCATTTTTTTGTGCGTAGTATATTTTTAATATATATATTATAATCCAATTTTGCATTTTTCACTTGAAGGTCTAAAGGTGAAGACTGTTATCAGACTGAAAAGCACCCCACGATTGATAACGTATGTAAATAAAATAAATCAGCCCAAAGTCCTTGGCAACTTTTCCATGAATTAGAAATAATCATTTACAAGTCAAGTGCTGTCGAAAAGAGCCAATGATAAATTGTGCGAATTGGCTGGTTAAGTGAAACTATCTCTTTGAGCGGATTGTTTGTGTGTGTGTGTGTGTGTGCATGTGTGTGTATGTGTGTGCATGTGTGTGTGTGTTTGGAACAGGACCCTGAAAACAGGATGAATGGATGCCGTTACTGTGGACGATTTGAATAATGGCCAAAGCACCAAACGTGAAAGAGGAGTAGAGCTGTCAATTGAAAGAAAGGGGCAGGCATAACTCAACATTTTTCCATTTTCACTGAGCCTCTTTCCAACTCTTAAAGAGTTATTCTCACCATTGGTCTATAAATCATCCCTTTAGTTCACATGATGGATTTTTTTTTCCTTATTTTTATTCCTTTTTTTTTTTTATTTTGATATCCTACGGATTTCCTATATGTATAATCATCTGTATAGTAAATAGAATTTTATTAATTTATTTATTCTACAGGCCTGAAATGCCCTAGCCATGAGGATGGCACCAATAGCTGTAAATTAATGGTAGTAGTGCTAGCTTAGCAGTAGCTTCAGTGGGGCATTTACCGTATACCCACCCATGTCAAACTACTATGGTGAAAAATGACATCATATATATTGAGAAATAGAGAGGGAGACAGAGGGAGAGAGATAGAGTGAGAGAGAGAACGATTGGGAGTTAGAAATTATAATAAAATCATCAAAAATAAATCAATCACCAGGAAAATTAAATTAATCTAATGCATTACATTTTTTTTTTTTTCAGGTGCATTGCAAAATCATCATGTTTTATAGGTAATATGTTCACAGAAAACTAATATGCATTTATTTTATGTCCGGGAATGAATGAACAAAGTATTGAATGAAAGATAAATACATAAATAAATAAACGGACAAACAAAAACATTTTTTGAATGTCTGGCTCACACCTGAAAAAAATCACCTTACCACAAAACTGTGCTCCCCCACCAAAAAAAAAATCAAATAAATAAATGATTAAATAAACAAATAAATACATTGTTTTTCCAAAATGCAAAATGCATGACATTTCACGCAAAAGTGATGCACCAGTTGAGTCAGTGACTCTGAATCACCACTGGCGACAGCTGATCCCAATTTTCACAGCGATTTGCATGTGCATGTACCCTCGCCATCTGTCAGCAGTGACGGTGAAAACCACAAATGCTTTCAAAAGATGACACTCAAAAACATGCACATGAATCACCACAGTACTCCGGGTTGGTTTCAGGCAGCGCTGGGATATCGCCATTGGCTTCAATGTCACGAGCCTAATAACTACTGTGGGGTTGTAACATAGTGCGGAAATGTGTCACTCATTCATCTTCAAAGCTGAATGAATCATCCGTCCCCAGCAACAGTCTTTGGACGATGTTCCGTCTACTGGCCTGTGTTTATCATCTATTTTGTCCCGCAAATAATCTCACTCCTCATCGGACGGATCAGAAGTGAGATTATTTATCCATCCATCAATTTTCTGCCTCTTATCCTGCACTCAGGGTCACGGGGGATGCTGGAGCCTATCCCGACTGTCATCAGGCGAGAGTCGGGATACACCCTGGACTGGTCGCCAGTCAATCGCAGGTCGACATATATAGACATACAACCATGCACTCATTAGGGGCAATTAACTTTATTGACAAACAATCATTCACTCACTCATGGCAATTTTCCCATTTTTTCCAATTAACATTCATGATTTTGGACTTGGTGAGGAAAACGGAGAACCCGGAAGAAACCCACGGCGACATGGGGAGAACATACAAACTCCATACAAAAAGGTCCCCTTGTCGAAATCGAACCAGTGTTCTTCATGCTGCTCATGCTGGAAATGATGACGGAGCCATGGCGTTGTGGACTAGTTCAATTATAATCACCAAGCATGAAGAAATAACTTGCAACAGCGAACTACCAGGGGCAAATATATCATTTCC
The DNA here is from genome assembly GCF_037954325.1 of Fistularia commersonii. NCBI lineage: Eukaryota > Metazoa > Chordata > Actinopteri > Syngnathiformes > Fistulariidae > Fistularia > Fistularia commersonii. Next base: position 2,755,258 of record NC_141314.1, read on the forward strand.
CCAGCTGAAACTATGCCCCCTGGCCCCTCGTTCCATGGAATGACAGGCCAAGCCCCTTAATGTCAACCCCCCCCCCCCCCAAAAAAAAAAAAAAAAAAAAAAAAAAAAAAAAAAAAAAAACAGAAGAGACCCTGGACACAAACTAGTCCCTCACCCCTCACGGGAGGCCTGATGCCTGATCAGGCAGTCAAACAACTGCATTGTCCCTGGGTCGAAACAGCCGGGGACACAATGTTGGACCTCTGGAGGCGCTCCCAGGGTCCTTGGCAGAGGGCGGCCATGGTGGGGAACCTGGGGAAGAGACAGTACTTCACCAGCCACCCTGTGTGCTGGCTTCAGCTGATCAAGTGTTATCTGCTCCCAACGCCCACCCATGTCCGACACAAAACTCACTTCCTTCCCGCCTCAAGTACCTGTAACAGCCCATCATACTGGGGTTGAAGAGGCAAGCAGCGACCGTCATGTCGTAAAAACACAAACTGAGCGCCGCAGGTACAAAAGATCGTGGGAAAGAGTGGTGAATGGGGACCAGAAACCGAAGCAGGGGGCCGGACAGGAGTTCGTCTGGCCCCCGGACGAACGACAAACCCCCTCCCGCAGTTGGGAGGGGGAGCAGATCTCTCAGGCAAAAAGTCTCTTGGGAACCTGAGCAGCTGGTCAAGAACCAGCTCGGTGGTCCTTCAGGGCAGAATACAGCCCCAGCATAACCCACAGTAAACAGTCCACCCAATTGCCTTTGAGATTGTGGCCTGCAGCGCCACCTTGAGGGACCGTTGGAAGAATTTGCACAAGCAGTTAGCCCAAGGTGTTATGCCATTGTACCGTGTGCCATAGCTCCCAGTGCCCCAGCTTGTACCAACCATCGTGTTGAAACTAACTGCGGACCCCTGTCAGAAATGGTGCTGGATGTGGTGCTGAAACGGAAGAAAGAAACGCGCTGTACACATTCAAGGTTGCTGTGGACAGCGAGATGACTTCCGGCCACCTGGTCCGAGAGACCATGGTGAGCAGGTGCATAAATCCCTGTGAAGGAGCTAGAGAGCCTACCAGGTCGAAATGTACATTGTTGGAAACAGCTCAAGGGCTGCCCTTAAATGCCAGTGTTTCTTAGCATGCTGGCAGACAACACATGCAGTGGCCACTCCTTGATATCCTTAAGAATGCCCCGCCAGAAGAACTTAGAACTCACTAATTTTGCCCTGACCCCCAGGTACAAGGGGGAGTGTACAGAGTCAAAAACGCATCAACACCAGACCACTGGAACCACTTGCCAGGGACGGCTGGTAGAGATGTTGCAGAGGAGGGCAGGGCCACCTTCCTGCACCACCACCTACTCCAGCTTGAAGGAAGTCATGGGTGCTTGATGGGCAAGAAGGGCTGCGTTAGCCAAGGCACACTTAGCCCCGTCAAAAGCCTGAGCCCATTCCACAGAGTCTGGTTGACTGTGTCACTCCCCTGCCTGGACCGCAAAGCCCTGTAAAGCAGCTGAATGAGGTGGACAGTGTGAGGGAGGAAACGGCTACAGAAATTCACCATGCCCAAGAACTCCTGCAATGCTCTGACTGAGGCCGGGTGGGGAAAATCATCTCTTGCACCTTTGCAAGCAACAGAGCTGAGCCTTGTGGTGAAATGTGATGAGCCAGAAAGTCAATCACCGACAGCTCAAACTGACACTAAGCTGGGTTTACTAGAAGGCCGTGTTGGTCAAAATGACATGTCTGAGCGTATCCTTTCAGACGGAAAGACATACGCAAAACTTGATCACCTTGGTCTTGGGCATGTCATCCTCGTGCAAGGGCACCTGCTGATAACGACACACCAGGTCTTAGAAAAATTGAAGGCGCCTGACAGCCACACTGAAAAATGAGAGAAAGTGGTACATGGGGCAGCAGTCGTTCATGGTGACATTATTCAACTAGCAAAAGTCACTGCAGAAGCGCAACAACCCATCGCTCTTTGGCACCATGTAGAGCAGGGAGGCTCACAGGCTGTTGGACTGATGCACTATCCCCAGGCGCTTGATGGTGGTGAATTCCTCCTTATCAGTTACTAGCTTGGCCGTGTCTAAGCGCCAAGCCTCTGTTTTATTTATTCATGAATGTGTGTATGTATTTTAGCCAGCAATTGAATAGGACTACCACTACTGTCTCCTTGAGCCGGTCCCAAGCTTGGATAAATGCAAAGGGTTGCATCGGGAATAGGATTCGGCGTAAAACGTTTACCAAAACAAAACATGCGATTCAAACCTAATAATCTTATATACCTGTGACAAACCTTTGACAAACAAACCTTTAACCTTTGACACAGAGAAACATTTTAAGAGAGGCTGGAAGCATCTGTGAGAGTAAGTGCCATGCGACAAAACTTCAGGCATTTAACACTCCAATACCAAGCCTTCTTTATCTTATCTTTTCTTTTCTTATGTACATATATAGCTATATACATATATAAATATAATACAAATACACATCTGAACACCTGCGATATGTGGAAAACGAATGAATGTATAAATGAATATATATGTATGTGTGTGTGTATAGACATGTGTATATTAATAGAAAAAATGCATTTTCAGAGGGCATGGGCTAGTGTCTCAAGGCCTGAAAAATGCAGAGGGTTGTGTCAGGAAGGGTATCTGGCATAACACTTTTGCCAAGCATTCGAATGAAACTTAATAACCTCATACCACATTGGTCGAGGCCTGGGTTAATAGTGACCGCCATTGGTGCCAATGACCATAGCCAAAAGCTTTGAGAATGGCACAACCATAGAAACATCTGGCAAATACCTAAAAACCCTGAAGGAACAGACTTTGTGAAAGTGTCATTCTCAAAACTTTTGGCCATGACTGTACAGGGTACGAATGCAAACTGGGCTACTGTAGGTCAACGAATGAGAGGGGGAAAGCATGTTCGGAATTAGTGAGAGAAGAGGAAAGCCATGAGTCAGGGACTGAGAGTAGTGATTTTGAATATCGTGACTATGACAAGAAAAGGTACAGAGTTGGTTGACATGATGCAGAGAAGGAAGGTGGATATACTGTGTGTCCAGGAGACCAGGAGGAAAGGTAGTAAGAGTAGAAGCATAGGAGCAGGCTTTAAGTTGTACTATGATGGTACTGACAGGAAGAGAAATTGAGTAGGAGTTATCTTGAAGGAAGAGCATGCGAAGAATGTTCTGAAGGTGAGAAGAATGTCAGATAGACTTATGAGTCTGAAATTGGAAATTGAAGGTGTGATGCTCAATGTTGTTAGTGGCTATGCCCCACAGGTGGGATGTGAGTTAGAGAAGAAAGAGAAGTTCTGGAATGAGTTAGATGAAGTAATGCAGAATATGAGATGAGAGAGTGGTAATTGGTGCAGACCTCAATGGACATGTTGATGAAGGCAATAGAGGGATGAAGAAGTGATGGCCAGATTTGGTATACAGGATAGGAATGTAGAAGGACAGATGGAGGTAGAATTTGCAAAAAGGATGGAAATGGCTGTAGTGAACACTCTCCAGAAAAGACGGTACCATAAGGTAACGGAAGTAGGAGCACGCAGGTAGGCTGCATCTTGTATAGACAAGTTAACATGAAAGAGATCAGTGACTGCAAACTAGTGGCACGTGAGAGTGTAGCCAGGCAACATGGGATGATGGTTTATAGGATGACTCTGGTGAGAAGGAAGATCAAGAGGATAAGGCAGAGCAGAAGACAAAGTGGTGGAAGGTGATAAGGGAAGAGCGTTTTATGGTTTTCAGGAAGGATTTAAGAAAGGATCTGGGTGGTCGGGGAGAGCTTCCAGATGATTGGACAACTGCAGGTAGTCTTATCAGGGAGACAGGTAGGAGAGTACTTGATGCATCATCTGGAAGGAAAGAACATTTGGTGTTGGAGTGAGGAAGTGCAGGAGTATATACAGAGAAAGTGGTTAGCAAATAAGAAGCGGGACACTGAGGGAACAGAAGAGAACAGACAGGAGCGCAGGGAGGTACAGCTTAAGGTAAAGATAGAGGTAGCAAAGACAAAACATAGAACGTACAATGACTTGTATGCTCGGTTGGACAGCAAGGAAGGAATGATCTATACAGGTTGGCGAAACAGAGAGATAAAGATGAAAGGTCAGGGTGATTAAGGATAGCACGGCAAATTAATTGACACATGCTGGAAGAGTGAAAGGATGGAAAGACTACTTTGAAGAGCTGATGAATGTGTAAAATGAAAGAGAGGCAAGGATAGAATGTTGAGAATTTCATCAACTATAGAGGAATAATGTGAAGGTGTAGCTCAGTGGTAGAGCGCATGCTTCCCATGTGGGAGGTCCTTGGTTCAATCCTTAGCATCTCCACTATAAGTTGCTTTGGATAGAGGTTTCTGCCAAATGACTGTATTTTAGTGTTGGTAAGCTATACCATGAAGTTATGGGAGACAGCAGTGGAAACTAGAGAGCAATATGGTTTTATGCCAGCAACGAGTATTACACATACAGTATTTGCTTTGAAAAGGACAGAGAAGACCAGAGGGAGCTACATTGTGTTTTTGTGGACTAAGAAAAAAAATGATATAACAGGGTGCCATGAGAGGAACTCTGGTAGTGTATGAGGAAGTCTGGAGTGGAAGAGAAGTATGTTTGACAGGTGCAGGACATGTATGCTAGCTGTGAGACAGTGTTGCAGTGTGCTGTAGGGGTAACAGAGAAGCTCAAGGTGGAGGTGGGACTCCATCGGCTCTGAGCCCCTTCTTGTTTGCAGTGGTGATGGACAGGCTGACAGATGAGGTAAGACAGGAATCCCCATGGACCATGATGTCTGCAGATGACATTGTGCTCTGTAGTGAGAGCAGAGAACAGGTTGAGGAAATTCTAGAGAGGTAGAGATATGCGCTGGAAAGGAGAGGAATGAAGGTTAGTCGCAGCAAGACAGAATGTGTGTAAATAAGAGGAACTCAGGTGGAACGGTGAGGCTACAGGGAGTGGAGATCAAGAAGTCGGAGGAGTTCAGGTGCTTGGGGTCAACAGTCCAGAGCAACACAGTGTGGAAAAGAGGTGAAGAGACGGGTCCAAGCAGGTTGGAATAGAAAGACTATTGTCCAGAATGAAAGGAAAGTTCGACAAGCCAGTGGTGAGACCAGTGATGCTGCATGGTCTAGAAACAGCAACAATGGCGAAAAGACAGGAGGTAGACATGGATATTGCAGGGATGATGACGCTAAGGTTCTCTTTGGGAGTGACCAGGATTGATAGGTTCAGGAATGAGTCGATCAGAGGAACAGCACATGTTTTGGAGAGAAGGTCAGAGAAGCCAGACTGAGATGGTTCGGTCATGTACAGAGGAGGGATGGTTAATATATTGGTGGAAGGATTCTGGAATTGAAGCTGCCAGGCAGGATGTGCTGAGGAAGACCAAAGAGATTTATGGACGTTATGAGAGAGGATATGAAGGTAGTTGGTGTGAGAGAGGACCATACTGAGAACAAGGTTAGTTGGAGAAAGTTGATTCGCTGTGGCGACCCCTGAAGGGAAAAGCCAAAGGGAGAAGAAGTGGTCTTTATAACCCTGTTTTTATTTTCATAGTGTTATCATTTGAATTATAGTTAACTGATATATTATTATTATTGATGTTATTTTAATATATATTATATGTGTATGATATTTTATTAATTTGATATTTTATGTGCTTAATGTGTTTATTATCATTATTATTTTATAATACATATTATTTAACATATTATTTCTCTTCATCAATAAGTAGTCAAAAATAATCAAATACATTTAAAAAAAACAAATGTTCCATCCTGTTCTCACAGTCGTGAGGAAATATTCAACCAATGATCTTGCCAGCAATGGTTAGATAATCGCAGTGGTGTGCCATCGCGTGCAGCTTCAGAATCAGACCAATATTTTCTTTCTACTCAAATACCCCAGCTCATATATGTGTTCAGTCATTTATGCATTGACCGGAATTATCTATTTATATATACACTGTCAAAATGTTTCCTGCGATGTCCTGTAATCGGTCATCATGTTAGGTTGTCCTTGTCTGATTAAAAACGCACCTACAGAAACAGAGACACCTTGCAATAACACAATCACAGCGTTTGACTTTTAAACTTATGCACATCTAATTTTCTACACGGACGAAAAAAAAATGAAATTTCCATAAGGTGCGGGATGGAAGTGTCCCTCCACCAACGCGTTGAAGAATTGAACCTCTCATCGGGTTTGAAACTCCTTTTAAGAGGCAGAGGGGGGCCGCCGCAATAAAAAAGAATAAAATACGGTGAGAGGAACGTTTTCGGTGCAAATATTCCCAGAAATCCGGCCACTTACGGATTCCAGTTGTGCATTTTGCGCACCATTTGACATTTGGGTGGGAAGGTGAGCAAGCCACCATTGATGTTATACACCATGAGTGCTGCTTCATCTTCGTAATCACCTTATCATAGGCGACGGAAGCATCTTAACTGTTTTCTTGTTTTCCGCCCTCGGCCGCGCCACCCACACTTCAACAGGGCTGCTCTTAATGCGTAATTAGAGGGGGGAGGATGAATAAGAAAAAAAAAAAAGGCAATATACGAGGGATGGGTACCAAGATGAGGCCGGGGTCAGAGCAGACAGAGGCGATGTCGGAGGCCAGACAATTAATTGACGGCCACTGCGGTTCCGTGTGAAGGAACTCCTACTTAGCTCAGCTGGCGAAATCAGCTTTAGTTCTCTGAAGTCGGTCTGGCAGTAGAGCAGACTGACAGCCGACTGCAAACATCAAGCGACACGCCGCAATGGATTTGGGTTGCATTTTACTGGATTTACCGAATACAGATGCAATTAGACACGGTGCAACTAGCCCTTTTTTTTTTCCAAATAAATGAAAATCAAATAAAGGCATTTAAAAATTAACAATATAAAAATATAGTTCGTTAGTGTATTCATTCATGAAAAAAAAAAAAATGTGAATATATGTTATGTTATATGTTACTGCATATATACACACACCCACACACATATACCTTTATATATATATAATACAGAGGAATAGAGAGCCACATTCAAATGGTCCTTTCTACCAAACTGAAAAATCTCACAAAATATACTTGGTTCTGAAAATCATTGCTGGTTCTGTTAATTTATTTCCATTAATTATTTGTTTTTATATTTTCAACGGAGTTAACATCATCATATGGTCAAGACTCTACTGGTCCACTGCCAAAAGAAAGCTAGTCCTATGAATCCTGATAATTGATCCTATGATTTGATGTATTTTTCTGGCTTATCTCAACAACTCTCTTCCTCCGAAGACCAAGCTACAGCCTGATACCTCATTTACACGACATTGTTTTTGGGCAAAAAAAATACAAAATGAACACTTGAACTCTTGTATACAAAAGACCCTGGTGTTCGCCTACCGGGTAGTGAATGGGACAGCCCCATCATATCATCAGGATATGGTCACGCCACATGTCCCTACCCGTCCCCTCCGATCTGCCACCTCTCGGCGACTGTCCACCCCATCACTCCGAGCCCCTGGCTGCCGATCAAACCGGTCTCGGCTCTTATGGGTCTTGGTTCCTCAGTGGTGGAACGAACTCCCGGAAAAGGTCAGAACAGCGGGGTCGCTGCCCATCTTCCACCGGGATCTGAAAACGTACCTCTTCACCAAGCACTACCCTACTAATAGCACTTAGCCAGCGCCCCCCCCCCCCAAAAAAAAGAAGAAATGAATGTATGTATGTATATAGTTTTGAGATGGCTATTCGGCAGAGTGGTGACTTCTGAATACCTACTACTGGTACTTTGGATTTTCGGTTATTAAATTGCAATTTTTGTAAGTTGCTCTGGATAAAAGTATCTGCTAAATGACTGTAATATAATGTAATGTAAAAAGATCATTTTTTTTAATGGAAAAAACAAATAGGTTTTTCTGGCTCAGAGATACTTAGAGACACAGAGAGAGACAGACACACAGAGACAATAAATTAATAAATAAATTTAAAAAAGTAAAATAAAATTGTGTGTAGGAACTCATGACATTTAGCTGGAATTAAGGCTGACACTATCTATACAAATTAAATGCAATCATGAGAATGGATTATTATTATTCTAAATCATAAATCATGATAAAAATATGTTGATGGAGGGGGTGAAACATTTTATGAACACTTTGGGAAAATATTGTTTTTACTGCACCAAAAAAAAAATGTTGCAAATGCTCCTGTCTGGTCAACTCTGCACGATTCTAATGCAGGCCTGTGTTTACTGCTGCAGAGATGACTCCTCATTAGGTTTATGGCGCTGCATCGCAATGTGAAGCAACACTGCATATATTAGATGCTTTAATTATGCATATAATATTGCTTTTTGCACTTTTTTTTTGTGTAGATGTATGAAAACAAAAAGTAAATTAAACATAATTTATCATTTACATAAAATACCTGGATCCAGCCAGATGTATGCTTGGGTGTCATATGAGTAAAAATATATAACTTTTTTCATCTTTAACTGTTTTTTTTTGCGGACATGTGACAGTATCAGTATCATTCCACAACTGATTGCCATTCATCAAGGAAAGCACTAACTTAATCGCTTCTGTTCCAAATGTCATTTAACATCAGACTCCCCAGAAACACGAGTTTCTGTCATCAGCTTAAGGAGGTTGGACTCAATTAACCTTTAATTTAATCAGCTAATTCAACATTCGTGGCGAGGTCGATGAGCAAAAGCACAGTTCAGAACACACTTTCACTGATGTGATGCTTCTTATTACTCTGAGGTGGTGCACTGATGGCAGATAAAGAAAGTATTTGTTTTACAATTGCACTAACAATTCATCTAAATGTATGCATGTACATATGCAAATGTGTGCATATGTAAAACACATGCCTATATATATATATATAAAGAGAAAGGGAGATAGAGAGAGAGAGAGAGAGATATGTTTGATTTTATGTTTTCTGGTTTTGTTGTGACAATTACTTTTATCTTTTTTGATTTTTGAAACATATATATACAAATATGCTTCCTTGGTTTTTGGTTTTGAATGGCTTTGTTTGAATTATTTTCTTTGCTGTTCTATGTCATATGTATGTATGAATGTACACATATATATATATATACTCACCGGACACTTTATTAGGTACATCATGCTAGTAACGGGTTGGACCCCCTTTTGCCTTCAGAACTGCCTCAATTCTTCGTGGCATAGATTCAACAAGATGCTGGAAGCATTCCTCAGAGAGTTTGGTCCATATTGACATGATGGCATCACACAGTTGGCGCAGATTTGTCGGCTGCACATCCATGATGCGAATCTCCCGTTCCACCACATCCCAAAGATGCTCTATTGGATTGAGATCTGGTGACTGCTGAGGCCGTTTGGTTTCTGGAACATGACAATGAGTTCACTGGACTCAGTCTGAGATGATTCCAGCTTTATTACATGGCGCATTATACTGCTGAAAGTAGCCATGAGAAGTTGGGTACATTGTGGTCATAAAGGGATGGACATGGTCAGCAACAATACTCAGGTAGGCTGTGGCGTTGCAACGATGCTCAATTGGTACCAAGGGGCCCAAAGAGTGCCAAGAAAATATTCCCCACACCATTACACCACCACCACCAGCCTGAACTGTTGATACAAGGCAGGATGGATCCATGCTTTCATGTTGTTGACGCCAAATTCTGACTCTACCATCCGAATGTCGCAGCAGAAATCGAGACTCATCAGACCAGGCGACGTTTTTCCAATCTTCTATTGTCCAATTTCGATGAGCTTGTGCAAATTGTAGCCTCAGTTTCCTGTTCTTAGCTGAAAGGATTGGCACCCGGTGTGGTCTTCTGCTGTTGTAGCCCATCTGCTTCAAAGTTCGACGTACTGTGCGTTCAGAGATGCTCTTCTGCCTACCTTGGTTGTAACGGGTGGTTATTTGAGTCACTGTTGCCTTTCTATCAGCTCTAACCAGTCTGGCCATTCTCCTCTGACCTCTGGCATCAACAAGGCATTTCCGCCCGTAGAACTGCCGCTCACTGGATAATTTTTCTTTTTCGGACCATTCTATGTAAACCCTCGAGATGGTTGTACGTGAAAATCCCAGTAGATCAGTAGTTTCTGAAATACTCAGACCAGCCCTTCTGGCACCAAAAACCATGCCACGTTCAAAGTCACTCAAATAACCTTTCTTCCCCATACTGATGCTCGGTTTGAACTGCAGGAGATAGTCTGGACCATGTCTACATGCCTAAATGCACTGAGTTGCCGCCATGTGATTGGCTGATTAGAAATTAAGTGTTAACCAGCAGTTGGACAGGTGTACCTTATAAAGTGGCCGGTGAGTGTATATATATATGTACAGGCATTTCGATATATATTAGCAGAATTGTAAAACAAATACTTTATCTGCCATCAATTTTATTTTTCTCATTTGTAATGTTTTCAATTGAAACAAATCTTTCTAAAAAGTCAAAGTAACGTGTATATTTATATACAGTCTATGTATATTGTCCATGATAGACACACACACAGGCTAATGACACTAAAATAATTTTGTCTAAAGCCTTAAGATAAATGACTAATGATCAGGTGCTTGTGGAAATCTGTACTTTAGTGTTTTTGGGGGTTTCTTTCTTTTATGTGAGGTTAACATGCTGATTTTGACACACAGGCCGCAATTTCCTGGTAAAGTCCTTCACACTTAGAAAAGCAGTTACCTACCTCAGGAGGAGTGACAGCTGCCATGACGACGCCCGGCTTGGTGCTCCAATATCCGCAAGAGCAAGCAACCTTTGCACTTAGAGATGGATGAGATAGAACGCTGTGATCTGGATGGGCCTCTATCCAACTTAGGCTGCACTGCAATGTGGAAATATGACATGAAAATAATTGTTAAACAAATTAGAAATAACACATTAAAATTAACAGTGCTCAGAACTGTCACACAAGCATACAGGTCTCCAGCTTTGCTTTCGATATTGAGACGCAGACTGCTCCACTGTGCTGGTCAAGAAAAGGACACGTCCTCTTGCCACCAGTATTTTTCAAACCTTGGGGTCACACAAAAAGCTTTGGGTGCAAAAAAAAAGAAATGCCCATGCACACAAAGCTTCTCCAAATCAAATAGATAAATTGGTCCATTTAATGGTTGAGGACCAGTTGCTCCAATCTCAACAGGAAGTCAGTTGCCCAAGAGTCAGCAGGGTGTATATCCAAGTTTGGACTTTGGTTAAAGTTAGTCATTGGGTTGACTAGTCCACATTGGTAATGAGGCAGATATAGCTATGAATTAAATGAAGTTGTAGGATATTATTTTCATTACATTATTTTTATTATTATTGCCATTGTTGCTGTTACAATTAGCATTGTTAACCTTATTATTGTTAGAGTTATTATTAGGGTTATTTTGAGAATAACCTTGTCATTCTTTTTAGTATTATCAGTATTTATATTTTAACTATGAAATTACAATGATTACCATCATAATTATAATACTAATTACCATTAGTATTATAGTAATGCTTATTTTTTTGATTTTATTTCATTTAGTAGAGCAATTTCCACAGGTAGATTCCAAAGATACATTTACATTCTACCAGGTTTCAGTTCTGGAAAGATGCTGAGAAGACCACAAAAAAAAAAACATCTAGTAGTTGCCTCCAATAGACCTGAGGCAATGGAGAAAAATAAAAGAAGTGACCAAAGGTTCTTTAACATATGTAAAATGTTTTTTTTTTGCTTGGATAATCACGCCCTCTGTGAGTGACAGATAATTTAAATATACATTTAGAGTCACCGGGTTTTTCATAAACAGGCGGAGTTCGGCTGACGCTGCTCAGTAAGCAGAAAAGGTGACCTTTGAACCCTGCCGCTAAATGCACCGAAAATATGCTTCTTGCCTCATGTCAGATGACTGACAGCTTGTGCTGACTGGGTTGCAAAAAAAAAAAAGTTAAAAACCGGCACTTGCCTTAAGCATACGCGTAGCCACGTGCGCGATACGTGGCCTGAGGAATTGATCAGTGAATCTATTGATTTCAATTTGTTCATTGCTTGTCCCAATCGGGCACATTTAATAAGATGGATGTGTTGGAGGCTAAAGTTCAGACACCGGCCTAATTGTGGCTGCCGTTAATTAGTCGTAACTAATTGAAAGGAATGATTGTTGGAGAAGACGTGTGATTGATTCCTCGGAAAAAAAAAAGAGTGAGAGTTAACACCTTCAACCCGTCTGTCTTCTCAAATGAAGGCAAACTTTCAGACAGTTGGCTCTTTTGGTTCCAGAAATTTGCTTCAAGCGAAATAAAAGATTCTGTGTGGAGTGTGCATGTTCTCTTCGGTCTGCATGGGTTTCCTCCATGTTCAATGGTGTCCATCCACAGTCCAAAAGCATGGAGGTTCATGTGAAACCCTAAGAGGACATATAATGAGGGGCGACAGTTGTATGCCTCTGTATGTGGACCTGGGATCGACTGGGGACCAATATTTGGTGTGCCCAACCTCTCCTCCAATGGCAGCTGGGAGAGGCTCCCGGCCCCAACGGGACACAAAGTGCATGATAAGAGGTATATATGATGAATGAGTGTGAAACTCTTGTGAATGCTGGTAGAAACAATAAAACTGCAATGTGATAACTTTTTCTTTAACCAGGAAAAAAGTCCCATTGAGATTAAAAAAGTTCTTTTACAATAGAGTCCTGGCCAAGAGGCAGCAATAAGTTACAGACAGACAATATTACAAACAGTTAAAAGAAGCAATTACATTTTGACAAGTTGACCTCTAGTGTTGTCAGTTTGGTTTTAAAAGCATTTAGCACTAGCCAGACTGGAGTTTTTGGGTACTCCTAGAAGAACTGAACAGGGATCATTTGATCCCCCACCCTGGAATGCGGTGGCTGAGCAGTCCCTGTTGTTATTCTAATGTTCCACTACTGGCAGACAGTCACTTGCTGGGAGTACAATGCAAGGTGTGAGATGTAGATGAGGCCTCTGTCTTCTGGCGGTCTTAACATTCTACAGTCATGGCCAAAAGTTTTGAGAATGACACTTTCACAAAGTCTGTTCCTTCAGGGTTTTTAGTGTTTGCCAGATGTTTCTATGGTTGTGTCACTCAAAACTTTTGGCCATGACTGTACTCCCAGCAAGTCATTGTCCACTTGGATTTTATATGGCTCAGCTACTATATCTCATCATGTATTTACAATCCCATCCCCATGCAACCATGAGGAGTCATCAATTTGATTTAATTCAAATAAATCACATTCAGAATCAGCTCAGCCTCAGAAACATATCACAAGAAGACCAGGGCCTCACCTTCAGTACAATGCAAGGTATGAAATGTAGGGGAGGCCTTGGTCTTCTTATCAAGGATCAAAACTCACCTTCAAAGCTTCCTCTGTTTTGTCAGTCTTCAGATGCTTCATACCATTCAAGCATGCACAAAAGCATGCAAGGGAAACAGAAGCGCTGGATTGGTTCATGGATGCTCCAGAACTTATGGCATTTATCGCAGTTATCATTTGGCAAGGGGTGACTAAGGTTCCATAATTGTCTGACAACTCGTCAGAGATGTACTGAAACAAATGGATCATGGCAACAATGACCAGAGACTGCTTCAAGATGTCATGCGACACCTACGCTTTGCACTTGCTCAGTCCGGGTGTTCTTGCTATCAGACATGTTTGCAGCAATTTCTGAACTGTGGGAATCATTTTGGAAGAACTGGGTCATATTCTACAGACCTGGTCGTCACATCACAATTGATGAACAGCTCTACCCATCGAAGACACGTTGCCCTTTTCTGCAGTATATTGCTACAAAACCTGATAAGTTTGGCATCAAGTTCTGAGTGGCTTGCGACTTGACGTCGAAATATATCTGCAATGTCTTTCCATAAATTGGCAAAGAACCTGGTCGTCCCAAAGAGGAGAGACCGTCCGAGAGTGTGGTGATGAAGTTGATGGGACCATTTCTGGACCAGGGCAGAACTGTCACAACGGACAATTTTTTTTTTACCTCCATTTCCCTTGCAAAAAAGTTGCTCAGCCGGAAAACTACCCTTCTTGGGACAGTCAATAAGAGTCGCAGAGAAATTACCCCTTCGGCTCGAGAGCTGAAATGCACTGAGTTCAGCACTCAAGGGTTTTCTAACAACTGACGCCACCCTGACAGTGTATGCAGCCAGCTGGAAGAAGACTGTCTACCTTATGAGCAGTATGCATGGTGTGGTTCAGTTTGAGGACAGCCACAAAAGAAAGACAAGCACCATCACCCAGTACAATTCCACAAAATGGGGTGTCGATGCCATGGATCAGATGGTGCGTGAGTACAGCGTACGGGCAGGAACACGAAGATGGCCAGTCACTGTGTTCTAGAACATGGTTGACATGGAAGCCCTGAACGCCCATGTGCTCTTTCAAGCCAGCACATGAAGGGAGGAAAGGCAGACAGATTTTCTGGTGCAGCTTGCTCGTGAGTTGGAGTCTCATGTGAGGGCAAAGATTGGAAAGGAGAACACTCCTCAAACAGGCCGCCACACCAGATTGTCTTGGCAAAAGGAGGAAATGCCAAGTCCAGCACCGGTGCAAAAGGAACCCTGCTACTATTCAATGTGTGCACTGCTACAAGTTTACGTATGGCAAATGCACAAAAGAAGTGCAGTGGGAGGGCCAGGTCTGCTCAGACCAAGCAGTTTAAAAAAAAAAAAAAAAGTTGTAAATATGTGTGAATTTTGTTTATTTTTGGATAAAACCTTGTAACAAAAACAGACCATTTGAAAAGTTTCTATTTTGTATATTTTTCATTCCCTTATCTTCATGTCTTACTAAATTGAACTCAACAAAAATGATAAATATGGTTATGAAGCATCAAGATATGCAGAATATTTACAAAAAAAAAAAAAAAAAAAAAAAAACAAGAACATTCAAGCTTTCAAGAGGAAGATCAGTCGGAAGTAATGAAGTTACAATTACCCTTGGTTAGGTGAAATCCATGTAAAACTGAGTCACACTTCTTTCTCTCCCCAGAGCTGCTCCTTTGACAAACTACATTCAACTCAGCAGGAAACTGCCATATTATTAGCATACTGGAAAGACCACATTCCATGGCAGGGGATCAAATGATCCCTCTGCAGTCACCAAAGGTATATGGATCAAATGATCCATCCTTAGTCCTTCTAGTGCTAAATTAGAGTTTCCAGTCTTTAAGTCTGTTCCAGGCAGTGTGGGCCGCATAGGCAAAAGCAACAGTTGATCATGTGATCGCAGCAGGTGAGAATCAACAGTCCGCCTTGTGACGAAGTCATAGATGTAAGAGGGCAGCAGCCCAAGCATGGCCTTATAAAGAAGTGTGCCAATGCCCCAACCTCCCCATGGACAAAGGCCATCCAGCACAGAAATAGAGTTCACAATGATGTGTTAATCTACAATTTGTGATGAAACTTAGTAATAAAAGGATTACATCATCTTTTTTTCCTGTTCAGCTTTTTCCCTCAGGGGCCATCCGAGTGAATCAACATCCTCCATCTAACCGTGTGCTTTCTGTCCTCTTCGCTCACAAGACTAACTTCATGTCCTCTTTCACTCCATACAGAAATTTCCTGATCTTCATCTAGGCCTCCTGCCGACAGTTGTGCTGTCCCTCTGAGAGACTCTTTCCTGATCCTATCCAACCTGGTCACTCCCAAAAAGAACCGCGACATCTTCATCTCTGCTTCCTGTTTTTTGTTCAATGCATCTGACTCCAAACCGTACATCACTGGTCTTATGGCTGTCTTGTATACCTTTCATTTTGGCTGATGCTCTTTTATCACACATTACCTCTGACACTTTTCTCCATCCGTTCCAACTTGCTTGATCTTTTTTCTTCACCTCTTTTTCCACACTCTCCATTGGTCTGAACTACTGACCCTAAATACTTAAAATCCTCCATCTTTATATCCACTCCCAGTTGCCTCACTTTTCCATTTGAGTCTCTCATTCACTCCAATGCATTCTGTTTGGCCGCGGCTAATTTTCATTCCTCTCCTTTCAAGAGCATACCTCAACCCCTCTAGAGACCCCAAAACAAAGGACGACATGGTATGCCAAACACATAAATGAGTAAACTTGCTTGGTGACGTGGGTTAAGGGTGAATTCTATACGACATGATGTTTCCTGCAATCATGTGGGGGCAGATCCTGTGCCACCGGTCATTGGATGAGAGGTTGGATACACATCTGGCTGTTCTCCAGTTGATCACAGTGCCACAAATAGAGACATACAACCATTTGCTTTCTCACTCACATGTCTGAGCAATTTTAGGGT
This sequence comes from Fistularia commersonii, assembly GCF_037954325.1. Lineage (NCBI taxonomy): Eukaryota > Metazoa > Chordata > Actinopteri > Syngnathiformes > Fistulariidae > Fistularia > Fistularia commersonii. The sequence continues at coordinate 2,771,526 of NC_141314.1, forward strand.
GTCCAAAACTTACTACTCCATGTTTTCTTGGGGAAGGAAACTGAAGAACATGCAGGCAACCTGTGCCATCTACAACAAAGAAAGGCTTACTTGTTGAACCAGGGACATCTTGCTTTGAAGTGGAAGCTCTAACCTCTGCACCGCATTATGGATCACAAAATAATAAAATCAGACAGTGAACAGCGACTCAGAGCCGAAGCGGTTTCCCATCTGCCATTATTCTATTTTCATGAGATAGTCCCATTTGTCAAAGGGGAATAGTAATCAAATTTTAGTTAGTTAGTTAGTTAGTCCTCTTGCAGGAAATGCGTAGAGCCAACCGTGGCTACCAGGTTTCTCCATTGGGGTCTGTCGTTGGCAAGTTGCCGTGCCTGTGCCAGGCTCACACCGCAGGCCCTGAGGTCTTGGGCCACAACATCAAGCCAGCGGGTGCGGGGGGCACCTCTGGGTCTTCTCCATCCGGTTAGCTGGGGATTAAAGGCCAAGATGGAGCTTGTTGGGTGTTCGGCAGGCAAGCGGATGATGTGGCCATACCAACGAACTCGCCGCATTGCTACGAGGCGAGATGCTGGGGGCTGCTGGGTTCGATCCCTTAGGGTCTTGTTTGTGACATGCTGGGTCCAGCTGATGCCTTCTAATGTCCTCAGGGCCCTGGAGTCAAATCCATCAAGCCTGGCTGCCAGCGTGTTGTTCAGCGGCCAGGTTTCGGAGCCATAGAGGAGGACAGAGATGACTGAGGCATTGTAGACCCGGAGCTTTGTCACCCGGGATATGTGCCGGTGTCGCCACAATGGTCTCCACAGGGACTGCATGACTGACGCCGCAAGGGCACGGCGCCGGTCAATCTCAACTTTGAGATCTCCGGTGTTTGATAGGGTTGAGCCGAGGTACTTGAAGGAGGCGACAGAGTGGACAGGGGTGCCGTCGAAGAGGAGTGGTGGTGGATCAGGTCCCTCTCCTATATGCATAAGCTTGGTTTTTGGCCAGCTTATCTTCAGGCCGAGTTTCCTGGACTCCTCATCAAAAACATGGAGGGCTTCGCGAAGCTGGTCAGCGGTCTCGCTGAACAGCGTGGTGTCGTCTGCGTACTCGAGATCCCTGAGGGTGTAGCTGCCTATGGGGACCCCAGGGATCCGCTCAGAGACTTTTGTCATCAGATGGTCGATGACACAATTAAAAAGTTCTGGCGCAGCGACGCAGCCCTGCCTCACCCCGCTGTTGATGGGGAACCACTCAGAGTTCCGGCCATTCACACGCACACAGCTTTCGGCTCCTTGGTAGAGCTGCCTAAACAGTGTGGTTATTTTGGCCGGGACTCCGAGGGATGTCAGGATGTTCCAGAGAGAGCCGAGGTCCACCGTGTCGAAGGCTGCTTTCAGGTCGATGAAGGCGATGTAAAGGTGCCGATCCTTCCTGAACTCCCGGGCCTTTTCAATTATGAGCCGGAGGGCAGAGATGTGATCTGTGGTAGACCGATTGGTCATGAAACCGGCTTGCTGTTGGCGGCGTCTGCTTTGGGTTGCAGGTAGAGCACGGGTTAGTAGGACGCGGGTGAATAGTTTTCCGGGGATGGAGAGGAGGGTGATTCCTCTGTGGTTGCTGCAGGTCAGCTGGTCGCCCTTGTGCTTCCAGAAGGGAAGTATAATGCCCCGCCTCCAGTCTTCAGGCAGCGACTCAGTGACCCACACGTGGTTGATGATTTGTGTGAGCCAAAGGATGATGTTGTTACCTCCGGCCTTCAGCATCTCAGCTGTGATGGAACATAGGCCAGGGGCTTTGCCGTTTTTGAGCTTTGACAGGGCTGCCTTCACTTCGGCTGGGGTGACCGGGGAGATGAGACAGTCCGGGTTATTGTTGGGGTGGGTGGTGGAGGTGGGGGTTTCTGGTAGGGGAGGATGGTTTAGGAGCTCACTGAAGTGCTCCTTCCAGCGACTGAGGCAGTCAGCTTCAGCGGATAGGACGTTTCCGGCCGTATCCTTAACCAGGAAGCAGCGCTTGCGGGGGCCTGCTTTCCCTTGGCGGAGCAGATTGAAAAGCTGCCGCAGGTTGTTGTTTTTGGAGGCTGACTCCATGGCTGTCGCCTGGTTTCTCCAGTATGTTTCCCTGTCTTGACGGATGGAGATGTTCCGTTGGCCGTTGAGGCGCCGGTACAGGACCATGTCCCCACGCAGTCGAGCAGCTCGTCGGCTGTTGACGATGTCCAACGTGGCTTGGGAAATCCAGGGCTTCTTGGGGGCTGGTCTTGTTCGCCCGGCGGCTCCCTTCGAAGCCATGGTCACCTCGCTTTTAAAGTGAGGCCAGTCCTGGGACATCCCGCTGGTGAGGGCGCTAAAACGGTTTGCGATGGAGCAGCTGTAGCGCTCCATAATGGCAGGGTCTAAGAGGCGGGAGGAGTCCAGCTTGGGGGAGGCATTGGCTGAGGCCCCCGCCTTGAGCTTTAGCCGCAGGTCGGCTATCAGCATGCGATGGTCGGTGTTGCCAAGCTGTGCACCTCTGAAGACACGGCAGTTGGTAACCGATGTCTTCCAGCGGCGGGAGATGAGGATGTGGTCTATGGCTTTTTTTGTCTTCCCGTCCGGGCTGTACCAGGTCCAGTGGTGGATTCTCTTTCGGGGGAACCAAGAGTCAGCGATGCAGAGGTTGGTGGCTCTGCAGAGGTTAAGTAACCGTTGGCCGTTGTCGTTGGTGGTGGTATCGACGGAGACTGGGCCAGTTACAGCCGGGAGGGTCGGATCCTGAATCGAGATTGTGGCATTGGCGTCGGTGAGGACGATGACAATGTCATGGGGGGGTGCGGCCTGGATGGCATCTTGCAGTTGGTCATAGAATGTGTCCTTGGCATGGTCTGGGGTGACGTCAGTTGGGCTGTAGGCGACAATGACTGTCAGCTTCCCATGTTGGTGTTGGAGGCGAGCAGACAGCAGTCGATCGCTAACTGGTTTCCAACTGATGACGGTGTTCCTCCGGTATAGCGGGATGGCTAGGGCTACTCCATAAAGGCCTCTGCCATCATTTGGGCCGCTCCAGAGGAAAAGATGGTCGCCAGCAGTGGTCTCTCCAGTTCCGCGCCAGCGTGATTCACACAGGCCAGCAAGGGTGATGTTATACCTTGAGAGTTCACGGGATAGCAATGTGGCATAGCCGGGGCGCAGGAGTGTCTGGACATTCCAGCAGGCAATGCGGGTTTTGTGACGGAGATCCAGTTGGCGTAGTCCGGGGGCAGGCAGGGGTCTGTTACCGAGAAGATCCGTCCGGTTTATTCTGGTTGCTTCGGTTGGTTTCGTAACTGGTTTATTTCACCATGCCGGGTAGTTGGCCCTGCGATGGCTATTCAGCTGGTGGGGCTGCCACCTCACAGCACACTGACATGCTGCTGGAGGCTGGCGGGTTCACGGTTTGTTGTGACCCGCCTGCGTGTGCCCCCAACACGTGCTTTTCTCTCAGGGTCTGCTCCCCTAGCCTTTTGTCTTCCCAGACTAACCCACAAGGCAGTGGGACTGAGCCACACTTTGTCTGGTCCCTCACCTGGGACCTGTTTGCCTTGGGTGACCCTTCCAGGGGCATGAAGCCCCCGACAACATAGCTCCCAGGATCACTGGGGCACGCAAACCCTCCACCACGGTAAGGTGGCAGCTCACGGAGGGAGGGAGTTATCTAAAATCAAATTTTAGATAACGTGAATCTCTCACAGGCAAAGCATCGAAGGTTTCTCAACCCCTGACGGTCCAGAGACATGGGTGTCAGGTGAAGTGGAAACTTTAAATTGCCTGTAGGCGCAAGGGTGTTTAGTTATCGGTCAGTGCGTGGTTATATGTCACTAGTTGAAGCTCCTCTTCCGCTGACCGGCTATTATATGACTGCCATGACTCCTTGAATCCCCAGGCCAGTCGCACAACAATCACTGCAATTATCCTCAGCACCTGGGGGCCACGCCTTACCAGAAAGGAATTCAGCTAATCAAGCCAGCGTATTTAAGTCGGACCCAAGGTTTCAGTCGGTGTCTGGTCTTGTTTGAAGAACCAGAGAAAATTCTGCCTGACAGTGTACTCGTGAGCCCCATCCAGTGGAGCCTGGATGAAGGTATCCGGGACACATCAGTGTATGACCCAGCACCACCCAACCGTACCTATGTACCCCAAACCATCTGGGCCTCTCTCCTCACCAGGTACAGGGCATCCAGGAATAAGTGCGACGCTTAACAGTCGACACAAATACTGCTGGCCAGGTATGTTGAGACGTGCGAAGATTTGTCAGCCAATGCTCCGATTGTGCCATGGCTTAAACCCCTCGTTACCTATCAGCAGGGAAGCTGGAACCCTTACCAATTCCAAAGAGACCCTGGGCCCATCTCGACATTGATTATGCCACAGACCTTCCCCCCTCCAAGGTATACATGAGCATCCTAATGGTCGTGGATCGCTTCTGGAAGGCATACAAATCGATTCCCATGAAGGGCGTTCTCACAGCACTGGAGACAGCAGAAGCCCTCTTCACCCAGGTCTTCCGGAACTTTGGACTACGGGAGGACATAGCCTCTGATCGAGGACCACAGTTCATATCCAGGTTTTGGCGAGCCTTCCTTCGCCTACTGGGGGTGACCGTGAGCTTGTCATCTGGTTACCATCCCCAGACCAATGGAAAAAACAGAACGCAAGATCCAAGAGGTATGCCGTTACCATTGAACTTACTGCCAGCGCCACCCTGCAAACTGGAGTCAATTCCTTCCCTGGGCAGAATATGCTCAGAATTCCCTCCAGCAGCCAACCACCGGGCTGACACCATTCCAGTGTGTGCTCTGCCACAGACCACCCATGTTTCCCGACAGGAGAATCTTCAGAAGTCCATGCAGTTGATCAGTGGTTCAAGGAGAGAGGGTAGATCTTTCGGTTTGGCAGAGGATTGCCAGGAAGTAGATCTATGGCACAGTACCAGGGACGATATGGAGGCAGCAAACTGCAAGGCATACTCCGTGATGTGCTGTTTTCCCTGGTGGAGGGCGTAAAGCTGGGCCTGAAGGGACAAATCACCCTCTGGAATGCTGAAGACTTCCTTGAAATGTTGAACAGTGTCAGTCCCCGTGCCCGGGGAATTTCAAATTGGCTCCGCCCATTAGAGTGCTCTGCCCAACAGGTGGGAGATGATGTAGGCAATTTTGGACCTCTCCATGGGGAACAGAGTGGGCTGCATCTCGAACACCAGCGTACATTGGAGAAGAAAGCCCTTACAGCTTTCTGGGGAGCCGGAGTAAGTGGCCGGACTGGCCACCGGAGCAGCATGGATGAACTGAGGAGGCTGAGGTGCTGAGAGTTTGAAGGCTCCATACCCAGTCTGGTCCTCTGTTACGCTTTCCCCCAGGAGTACAGATCCAGGTTAGTAGAGTTGCAGGTTGGTTTGTTGGTTTGTTGGTTTGTTTGTTTGTTTGTTTGTTTGTTTAATTAGTTTTCTCAGTCTGGAGCATTTCCATACAAAGACATGTCAAAGACAACATAAAGTCCTTCTTCAAACAGGACCAGACACCAACTGAAACCTTGGGTCCGACTTAAATACTCTGGCTTGATCAGCTGAATTCCTTTCTGGTGAGGCGTGGCCTCCAGGTGCGGAGGATAATTGCAGTGATTGTTGTGCGACTGGCCTGGGGATCCGAGGAGTCGTGACAATGGCCTTTCTTTGAACAGTAAAAAAGAAAAAAATACAAAAAATAACTATATTAAATATATATATATATATATATATATATAAGTAAATTCATTAAAAATGCTAAACAAAAATAAAGCGCGTGTTTGAAGTTTTGCTACTGGTATTTTCTTTATCACAGCAGTGAGGTTTGTTTATGGACTCAATGCACCAAAATAAAAGGAAATATTGATTAATAAATCTAACATTAAAAAGCCCACCTTTGAACAGCACCATCATTTTCATCAGTCAAAGGGCTTTCGTTCACTGCCCATAAGACATATGCCATTCCAATTTTAAAAACCAAAGTAGGGGAAATGTTAGCTAAACATTTCTACTTTTTTGTTACAATGACATACATAAGTGCGCAGTCGGACAAATTCCTGAATGAGGTAATAGCTGACCATTGAGACAAAAAAATGTGGAGGAAATATGTGTTCTACAGCCTCTTTCACCTGATATGACTGATTTTTGGAAGATCCTAGAACTTTTTCAGGAGCTCTGCCATTTTTTCCGTGTATTCAGACAGCATGGGACCAGAGAGTGTGGAACTCGTTTTCTCAGATCAACTATAGCTCACCCTCTGAGGCAGTCTTTTTGCAACAGACCCCTTGGAACAAATAAGCCACATCCATTGACAGACACTTTTTGCAGACCGCCATTTGAAAAAAAAAATTGGAGTCATTCGTCATCAAACAAGTAGACCAGCCGACAAAAAATTGGACCGCTTAAGGTACTTGTCTAAGATGCTTGCATCACACCGGTCCCTACCAGAGTCCTTACTGCCTGTGCAAATGCAAAAAAATAAAAGTTCCCCCCAAGGGAGGGTAGTTCCTAAAAACAGATTAGAGGTGGAAAGTCCACAGAACTGTACACTTTGAACATTTCAGTATGAAAGCAGCTTATGCTAGCAGTTGCTGCAGGCTGAGCATCATTGTTATAATAATTTCTAGGGCCAACAAATAATCAGATGTCTGGTCTCGTAATGGTCAATGACAGCAGAACATGCAACACAGAAAGAAAACACGGACTTTGGACTTTATAAAAATGCAACAAGACCCTGAAAAATGGGAAGAAACTTTGCTGTGCAGGACTCTCAGTGTACATTTCAATTTAAGTCATTTTCCATTCCTCATTAACTATTGACAGATCCTCTTACCAAACCCACCCCACCTGAAATAACAGATTTCAGATCATTTAAGAAGTTTGAAGTGATAAGCAAACATTCTGAAGGATCACTAAATTCAAATAAATCCACCTCGTTATTAGGATTTTGTTTGGGGACATTTGCACACGGCAGTATTTGTCATAAGGTATCCACATGTGTGAGCAAAAAAAAGAATAAGAATAAGAAAAAGATAAATAATATATTAGATATGTATACAAATAAAACCAAAAAATACATTAATAAATAAAACAATTAAAAATAATAAGATCGTGATCTAATGTGTGGATCTAAACCTCTATGAAACTGGTAGGGTTAAAGTGTTACTATGACTACAAGCCGGGCTCACATGGTTGGGGGGATGGTCAGTTTTTGTTGGATTTTCAGAAAAAAATATGAAACCTATTTTTGCAAGTAATCATTCAAATTACACATATCTGAGATTATGGTATCATAATGCTGTAATGCGTTCAGGCAGATTTGATGGGTGGCTCAATATTGCCATGGCATAATAAGAAAAGATCAATGTGCGGAAAACACTCCAGGTAATAGCAGAAAGAGGTCTCTGGAGAGTGGGGGGAGCGCAATGAAAAATGTTTTATTACTGGGAGTACCTGATAGAATGTTGTAGAGATAAATGCCATGCGTCTTCACTAAACTCCTATGATAATGTTTCGGAGATAATGAGAGGTGTTTTGTTTGCTCGGAAGGATGAATGAAAAAAAAGGAAGATAAATAAATAGAATAGGCGAATACGAAGACAGCCCAGATTACATGTTTACACCGCCGGAGATGATTATATTCTTTGTGTGGAAAAGGCACAAAATTATTGCGGCGCATACTAAATAGGTTTCGGATCCAAAAAACACCAGCCCTCAGCAGTACTCATACTAAAACTGTTTAGCAAGACAGAACAATAATGAGATTTATTTATTTATTTATTTGTTTGTTTTTCCTTTTTGCCGAAGCTCAGGTGCGTTGCCTTCCACTTTGACAAGCTATAAATAAATACCCAAGGACTTATAATCCACGCTACTTCCAAGAACCTGGATATTTGTTTTCTTCAAAGCCCTAATGAAACGTCTTATCTCTCACTGTTTAACAGTATAAGAGTAGAAAAAAGGACATGATGACCCTCGGTTCTACTCTCCGGGGTTAGTTTATTGACAATAGACTTGATGTGTCGAGTAGCAACTGGTGAAGTTAGTGTGTGTTTATCGACATTTATTCATCATCAGTGTTGAATCAACTGGATCGCCGCCTGTCTTACTGGTCGTATCTTGCTTGATATTGTGATCATTGGTTTAAAGGGAAGTGTCATTGGCTACCCTACCATCGCTGTGGTTGAGGTTAGCTGAACTTCTTTTATTTGTTTGTTTTTTAATCTCCATATATAGATGCATTTTTTTTTCAATTAAAATACAGAACAGATAGATAAATCAACCTCATTCTTTCCCCCTTGTCATGTTTCATGAGCACTTGGTTGATGCACTTTTTACTTCAGTGCCTGGAACGGCAAGCCAACCAGGGTGATGGTGTCCCCCTTGAAAAAGGGGGAATGGAGGGTATTTTCTAATTACACGGGGGATTGTACTCCTCAGCCTCCATGGTAATGTATATTCGGGATCCTTGAGAGAACCAACCTTGTATGCACGAAGGGCAGTATGGTTTTCAACCTGGTCTTGGAACTGTGATCCATCTCTATACTCTCAATAGGGTCCTGCTGGTGCATGGAAGTTAGCCAAACTAATCTACTTTGGCTACGTGGACTTGGAGAAGACATTTGACCATGTCTTTTGGGGAGTCCTTTGGGGGTGTTCTAGGAGTATGGGGTACCGGGATCCCTTGACCCTGTTGGTCATTCAGATATGTTAAAGGAGTTGACTCCTCGAGGGATGCCCTTTGCCACAAAATCTGTTCCCCAGATTCATGGAATATTGGGATCCCTTGACCGTGTCTGTCATTTGTTCGAGGGGTTGACTCCTCCAGGGATGCTTGGGAGAGAAAGAATCAACCTGTGGATCAATGCTGTAACAGCAGTGATGCAGGCTCTGCATCCCTCTGTCTCCGCAAGAAAGGTTTATATGCCCCTCTGTATGCTCAGCCTTACCCATCGAGCTGTAGGCCTCAGGTGTGTTGGGCTTACCTTGGGACGACAATAGTTGACAAGCTTGATTCTCCTTTAGGGACTCGGAGACATTGCTCCTCAACACCAAGAGGACTCATACGTGGTGGCTCGAGCATCTCATCAGAATGTGTCCTGGACGCCTCACTGGGGCAAGGCTTTGGGGACGGCCAAAGACCCCGACCTCAGGCAAACAGTAGAAGATGGATGAACATCCATTGGGATTCTTGAAGGTTACAATGTAGGTTCTTCCGATTAAAGCGTGAAATTTTTTGCCGTATGCCTCAACGTAATGGGTCAGATGTGGCTAATTAAAGTCGGACATGTTCCTGGGATAAAGCGGTAATTTACAAAGCAAAAAAAGGATTCATTGGAGACCTAAACTTGGAACATATATGAACGACATTTCACATCTACAGGTTATTCATCTCATTAAATACTGTAAAAATAAGCACCTGGTGTATATGTCCTTGTAAAAGCGGTATGGCCACATGAGTCAAGAGAGATACTCACCCTGTATGAGATAAAGATAAATTGGCAAAATACTGAAATAATGGAGGGAGTGGAGTGACAGGAAAGGAAAAAGATCATGGTTGGACATGGTTTTGTCAATGTGAATGGATTTTCAATGGCAGGCCTTGGATGAAGGGACGCAATGCAGAGGCTTCATTAGCTTTGTCAAATTCTTTTAAAGGGATATATCGACGGGGTCATTAGCGCGGAAGTCAAGTGACTCAGTGAGTGAGTGCATCGGCGTACCCGTCTAAGTACAGAGGGGCCACAAATTACAGGAAACGCAACACTTTCTGTAAGAAGAAAAGGGCTAAGCTAAGGTGCACAATGGTTTCTCACCATACATATGGAGCTAATGGAACATTCTGATTTCAATATGTAACGCACAAGCAAAAGGCTCAGCAGATACTATTTTTTCCCCACTTCTCTAATTTTTCCAGTTAAATGGAAGAAAAATATCATATACCTAATGTGTAACATTTTTTTTTTTTTTTTTTATATTTACAAAAAAAACGTTTTTTTTTCTACACACATCGATTTATATATATATATATATATATATATATATATTACTTTTTCAAGGTTTTTGGCTTTTTGAAGGAGTTCAAGGGGATGTTTTGTTAAGAGAAAAAAATATATATGTGGTGCTTGGAGAGAAAGGATATATATATATACATATACAGTTGAAGTGGTAGTGGGCTCCCTCTATTAAGGTGATGTATTTGTTTTTGTGTGTGTGTACAGAAAAAAAAATTATGTATTCATACAAATATTTGTCAGCTTTCAGTTTTTGGAAGTTGAATTCACTCCTGTTGAATTTCAAGGTTTCCGCACAGACCCCCAAATACCTTCTTCGTGGCTCAGGAACATTTACAGTGACTGAAAAACAGCTCCACTTCTACAGTTCACTTGGCTACGGGAGCCAAATGCAGACAGTGATATCAGGGCGAAAGGGAAAAATAATAGTCCTGTGCGAAAAAAAAAAAGATAAAAAGGGAAGTGTTATGAGGTGACGAGGGGATGCGGGGTGAGGAGAGCGCCGGACGCTTTTCGATAGAGAGGCTGAAGTGGTGTGAACCGGAGAGGTGACGCAAAGACAATTGGAGTGAAGAGAATCCTGGACACTGGAGAGCAGTCTTAATACAATAGGAAATGTTTCTTTGGGCTGCAACACTTAAGGATTTAGGGGGAAAAAATGCGGAAGAACATATTGGCTTAAAAAAACAAAATGGACTGTTTTGTTGCTTCGTAGAAAACACAAAATTATGGTCAAGTGAAAAAGGTTGATGCTTGGCATGAATGAGCACTGTGCTCCATCCAAACACAGCCTTGTTGTCCGTAACGCCCGTTCAAACAGGCAGTTGACAAAGTGTCAATTTTAAGCACCGTGGTTGAAAAAGGGCTGAATAAACATGCGTTAGAAATTCGGTGGGTGTGAAATGAAAGAATCGCCTGGCGGTAAAATTCAGCCCGAACAAGGAATGAGGAATTTCTGCAAG